>NC_079442.1:30850759-31150759 GCF_903798145.1 Danio aesculapii | reverse complement strand
TTGCTTTGTGCATGTCTTGTCTTGTTGATGTGATTATATGCATTACTATGGAGACATGTTAATATGCAGCTGTCAATCAATTTGGTGGGCGGGGAAAGCCACACTCCTACATCACGTTGTGGTGGGCCTCAAAATGGGAGGGATTTGGATCCTATTTTAATGTCAGGAAATTTTAAAAAAGAGACTTACTGTCTTTATATTACTTTAGTATGACTGTGGACACATTATATCGACACACAGTTCTGTCCAAACAGCTTACAAAAGATGATTTTCATCATAGGTTCCCTTTAAATTAGTTACATTAACTTAATTGATTTGTGTTGGGACAACATGAATGAATTTTTTTCTAGTGTGTTTTTTCCAGTGTATAATTTGCTTTTAATTTCAAAATGAAAAAAGAATAAACATTAAATCATCAAATTTATAATTTATATAGCTTGTTAGTTACAAAAACTGGAATCATATGTAATCATTTGAACTATTATAAAATAATACAAAAACATATTTACAATATATTAGTGCAAAATGCAAATATTATTCATGTATTTATTTATTTATTTTAAACTAGGTTGTGGATTTGTTTGATTTAGTAACATGCAATATATAAAAAGTATCATTTCAATCACAATTTAAAAGAATTCAAAACATATAAATAACAATTATTACATCACGTCATTGTTTATTATAATTATTCCATGTGCATTTACACCATAGTATGATAATTAGTTAATTAAAATAAAAAAAAATATATTGCACATTTGAATTAATCACACAGCATAAAAAATTCCAATATAAATTCACACAAATTAGCATAATTTATTACATTTTTTATACATTTTTTAAAAGTTTGGGTAACATAAAAATCATGACGTTTCATTCAGTTTTTCCCACTCTTTTTTTCCCATTTGCTTGCATTAAGTCAAGTCACCACACGAAATTTCATCAAAAGTTATAGTACAGAGTAATTCACGGAGAGAACAAACTGTGCTTGGCTCAAAAACAATTGAGTTCATGAGAAAAGACATCAGATTTCAAACTGCACGCTTCTATAAGGTCCAGAGCCAGTAAAAGCACTTCTGCTCAGATGAATGAGAAAGCCAGCGAATGGCTTTCTTCAGGTATTACAGACCTCCTTGACCCAAGCAGGTCACTGGTCAGCCCATAGTTTTCCTCTGCAGCAGATACATCACGCTTTATTTATATTAAAGGGCTGTTTGAAAACATATCCATGCTCAATATGTATCAATATGAATTCTCAAATGCTTTCAAAGAGCTGTTTTCTTTTTTGAAAATCATTGCGTCCGCCTCTGCATGTTACAACCCACATAATCGTTGTGGTCTATTTGATTTTGAAGTGCTTTGTTCAGCTATGTGCTCTTTTTCAGTCCTAAATCAAAACATTTTTTTTTTTGCTCAGACTGAACGTCCTCCTCCGCGGCGCTCATCTGATAATAAAATGCTGTGAAATGGCTGTCAAATCAGAAATGGATCATTATCCTTGTAAAACTCTCCAGGTGAGCTCAAGCCCCAATTCCAGTCGGTCTTCATGCTGTATAGTGAGAACTGCACTGAAGGCTAATCTCTAAGCACTTCACACTTCCTCCATTGTTCTTTTCCAAGAGTCTTTTACAAATGCCAAGCAGGTTAAACAGATAGTTCAGCTACTTAAAGTGCTGATATGCTCACTATGAAATCATCTTTTGTTGTTTGTAGAAATATCTTAGCAGTGGTATCCCCATTGCAAACAACCCAATGCATCTAATCCTGTTTAGTTGAATATGTAAGTATGTTCAATACTTAAATAAATCACCAGTAAAGAAAGCATCCTTACGGTGTGGAAGTTTGCAATGCTGTACTGTATTGCAGTCACAGCACATTTATACAGTGCATAACACAACAGACTGCTTTAAAGCAAGCCACTTCTGGTACAGTGAAAAAATATATATTTATTGTATTTACTATTTTTTAAGGTAGCATAAGGTAAAATAAAGCTGAATTAAAACAAGCAAACAAACAACCAGTTACCTTAAAAAATTTGCAAATTTAAAGAATCATTTTTTTTTCAGAGGATAGAAAAATTATATCACACCAAAATAAAAACTCTTTCATTGATCAGTAAACATTGCCTACATCATTCAAATGTGGTCATGCTTGCTTGATGAGCAAGAACCAATGAGATTTGGCATCTTAGGAGCACTTAGGAGTTTGTTTTTATGTGATAAGGAATATTTCTATTTTTTTCAGTGATTAAAGGCTCGTTTACACTAAGCACATAATGATAAATATATTCGCACCCACACTGATGAACAATAACAATCTGTTTATTTTTTAATTAGCGCTTACATTTTGACATTACCCTCTTGCAACCAGCAGGTGTGCTCACGTGTGCTATTATCACATTTGACCTGTGAATCCAGCTCTTGTAATCAGTCCAATAAGTCAAACTAGTGAATTTAGTGATTGCAGTAAGTGTAGTAGTGGAATGAAAAAGTAAAAAATACATTTCCCCAGCAATATTAGAGGAGGAAACATAAAGAAATTGAAACTATCACTGGATAATTGAAGCACTTTTATTTTTAAACTTTAAATTGGTAATAATAAATAAGGTGCTGATATGCTCACTATGAAGTCATCTTTTGTTCTTTGCATAAATATCTTGGCAGTGGTATCCTCATTTCAAACAACCTGATGCCTCTAACCCTGTTTAGTTGAATATTTAAGAAAAACACCAGTTAAGAAAGCATCATTGCGGTGTGGAAATTTGCAATTCTTCACTCTATTAAAGTCACAGCACATATATACAGTGCATGGCACAACAGACTGCTTTAAAGCAGGATGTTTGTGGTACATTGAAAAATAATATTCATTGGATTTACTCATTTTTTAAGGTAGCACAACATAAAATAAGGCTGAATATAAACAAACAACCAGTTACCTTGAAAAAAAATAGTAAATCCAATTAATATTTTTTTTCAGTGCATTAAAGGGTTATATTATACCAAAATGAAAACTCTTTCATTGATCAGCGTTCAAATTTGGTCATGCTTGCTTGAGGAACAAGAACCAGAGATTTATTTTTGTATCACACCAGCATCCTATGAGCACTTATAAGGTTTGTTTTCACACGGTAGAGAAAAGTATTTATTTCACTGATTAAAGGCTCGTTCACATTAAGCATGATAATTATAATGATAAATATATTTGCATCCACACTGACGAATGATAACAATCTGTTTATTTACGTGTACATTTTGGCATTAAACCCTTATAACCAGCAGGTGTACTCAGTGTGCTACTATCACATCTGACCAGTCTAATCAAACAGTGAATTTAGTGATTGCAGTAAGTGTAGTAGTGGAATGAAAAAAAAAACATTTCTCCAGAAACTGAAACTAGCAATAGATACTTGAAGCACTTTTATTTTTACACTTCAATTTGCCAGTCTGGCTAGCATAACTTCTACATATATTTTATCATTATTTCTCATGGTATGACCAATTGTTTGCAAGATAGTCATTATTTTTAAATAATCTTTGAAGAGACATCAAGCAGAGCCTCTTGTATACTTGTATATTTCAATGGATTCTGACTGGCTGTAAGTGTTTTATTATTTATTAGCTGGGGAAAAATGTTTTGAAAGTGATCCCATTGATCTTGTTTCTCTACATCTTTATCATTATAGCTGTGGTATGAACTATGCTGTTGTTTTACATTCAGAATTCATTGTAGAATGTAATTTTCGTTGTTTATAGTGAATAAATAAGTGAATTAAATCCTGAACTAAATCTGATCACGATACATAACTGTCATATCTCTTCAGGAAATTTACGGTGCATACAGAAAGTATTCATAGTGCTTCACTTTTTCCACATTTTTTTATTTTACAGCCTTATTCCAAAATGGATGAAATTCATTTATTTCCTCAAAATTCTACACACAATACTCCATAATGACAATGTGAAAAAAGATTTTTTGAAATTGTTGCAAATTTATTAAAAACAAAAAACCTGAAAAATCACATGTACAGAAGTATTCACAGCCTTTGCTGTGGAGCTCTAAATTGAGCTCAGGTACATTCTGTTTCCACTGATCATTCCTGAGATGTTTCAGCAGCTTAAATAGAGTTCACCTGTGGTAAGTTCAGTTGATTGGACATAATTTGAAAAGGCATACGGCTGTCTATATAAGGTGCCAGGGTTGACAGTGCATGTCAAAGCACAAACCAATCATGAAGACAAAGGAATTGTCTGTAGACCTCCGAGACAGGATTGTCTCGAGGCACAAGGCTGGGGGAGGTTACAGAAAAATTTCTGCTGCTCTGAAAGTTCAAATGAGCACAGTGCCTCCATCATCCGTAAGTGAAAGATGTTTGGAACCATCAGGACTTTTCCTAGAACTGGCCGGCCATCTAAGCTGAATGATTGAGGAAGAAGGGCCTTAGTCAGGGAGGTGATCAATTACCCAATGGTCACTCTCTCTGAGCTTCAGCATTCTTCTGTGGAGAGAGGAGAGCCTTACAGAAGGACAACCATCTGTGCAGCAATCCACCAATCAGGCCTGTATGGTAGAGTGGTCAGACGGAAGCTACTCCCCATCTGGAATTTGCCAAAAGGCATCTGAAGGACTCTCAGACCATAAGAAACAAAATTCTCTGGTCTGATGAGACTAAAATTGATCTCTTTGGAGTGAATGCCAGGCGTTACCTTTGGAGAAAACCAGGCACCGCTCATCACCAGGCTAATATTATCCCTACAGTGAAGCATGGTGGTGGCAGCATCATGCTGTGGGGATGTTTTTCAGCAGTAGGAACTGGAAGACTAGTCAGGATAGAGGGAAAGATGAACACAGCAATGTACAGAGATATCCTGAATGAAAATCTGCTTCAGAGTGCTCTTGACCTCAGAATAGGGCGACGGATCTTCCAGCAGGACAATGACCCAAAGCACACTGCCAAAATATGAACGGCTTCACAACAACTCTGTGAATTTGCAACAATTTCAAGAAATCTTTATTTCACATTGTCATTATGGGGTATTGTGTGTAGAATTTTGAGGAAACATTCATTCATTAATTTTCTTTTCGGCTTAGTCCCTTTATTAATCCGGGGTCGCCACAGCGGAATGAACCGCCAACTTATCCAGCACATGTTTTACACAGCGGATGCCCTTCCAGCCACAACCCATCTCTGGGAAACATCCATACACACTCACTCACACTCATACACTACGGACAATTTAGCCTACCCAATTCACCTGTACCGTATGTCTTTGGACTGTGGGGGAAACCGGAGCACCCGGAGGAAACCCACGTGAACGCAGGAAGAACATGCAAACTCCACACAGAAACCCCAACTGACCCAGGCGAGGCTCGAACCAGTGGCCTTCTTGCTGTGAGGAGACAGCACAACCTACTGCGCCACTGCGTCACCATTTTGAGGAAATATATTAATTTAATCCATTTTGGAATGAGGCTGTAACATGAAAAATGTGGAAAAGGTGAAGCGCTATCAATACTTTCCGTATGTACTGTAGATTAAATAATTTGATCGATATTATTTTGTTGTTGTTATTAATCTCATGACAAACATTAGAAAGCATCAGATTTTTGAGAGACTTAATAGGGATTAAACTCTTTCATATTTCATTAAAAACAAAGTAAAACAATTGATGATATTTCTCTAATTTATATGTCAAAGGCAGAGTCTCTAAGCTTCATTTACATTCTATCGTCATGGTAGTTTTAATTGTTTATCAGCCAGAGCAAAACTTCATTTTGACCTGCTTTAGTAAATCGGCCTTCATTTACCCCTTAATTGGCCTTTACCCAATGTCTGTAACTAACATTCCAAATCCACATGCTAGAGATGCACAGGCTGACCAGCCATAAATCAAAATCATCCTTTTTTGCTCTGAAAATCTGCAAGCATTTTTATACACAAACTGCATTGTAAACATTTGGAATTATTGAAGTTTGTTTATGAAATGCTAACAGAGGCCAGAGGCGTTGAAGACGGAGCACAGATGTACCAACAGACAAAATAGGACCCGGCAGCACAGACGCTGCGGGAATGGGCAAGCAGCCACGTAAATCTCCATGTGAAGGTAATGTAAACATCTATTCTTTATGCACTATACAATGGCTTTACTCAATACTTGTGCATCTGTTGATTTTGTCTTACGTTTGGATTATCTGGTAGCATTTAAAAAACTCGCCAGTAGAAAAAGAGCAACTCATTGTTCGTGATTCAAGCAAGCAACATTGGAAGAACATCTATATTTGGGAGTTTTTATTAAAATATGTATGAGGGGAAACCCACTGTCTTCAGAAAAGGTTTTCACAAAGTCAAAACTTTGTGTTTGTTCTTTTCATTGTGAATTTATACAGTCCAATATAACTCAAAAACATGCTAATATATGTACATCTGTCTTTGGAATGTTGGACTAAAGGAAATGACTGCCTCTGATTTTACATCATGGCAGATATTTCAGACTGTAATGAAGCAAATAAACACTAAGAGCCAGGGCACACCCAACCAGCGGTTAGCCATTGGGCTTTGTTGGTCCATCGGTCAGTGTCAGTCTGGTTAGTTGGTTTGGTTTGTTCCAAATGTTGCCTCTTGTCAGGTTAACATTAAAACTCATTGGTCCGATTCAGAGATTAGAATCGGTGTCGGGTCGTCAGCTGAGGAGAGCACTTTTATTGGTTATTCAGCAAAAAATCAGAGTGTGACTGTGACGTAGTGAAGTGATGTAGCAAGTAAACAATTCAGGTCAAGGAACACAATGAGGCCGGTTCTAATTTTGGTCCAAACGATATGGATTATTAGATTATCAGACATTTTTACAGGAGCAAATCTCTCCATGGTGAATGACAATTACTGTGATAATGACACTGAATGCGGCTTATTTACGCTTTGCATGAGCATGTCGGAAGTTCCGGTTTCCTGTTTTAAATGAAACAACAGATACTGCCTCCTGTGCTGCAGAAAGACACATGCTCTCACACAGGCAGAGAACGCATACTCTTGAATCAGTCGGCTTTGTCCTTTTGTTGTGTTTTTGGTCCAGACTGAACCAGACGTGAGCCAACACGAAGCGAAAACACAGTTGGGTTTCATCTGTGCTAGTTGTTTGGTGTCAGCTTGGTGTGTACCGGCCTTAATATGTAAACATAGACAATCAACATTTCTGATGGGTTATTTATGCCAAAGATCATTAGAATATAAAGTAAAGGTCAAGTTCTGTGCTATACTTTGTAAATATCCTACTGTAAATATATTAAAACAAAAATGCTGATTAGTAATGTGCATTGCTGAGAACTGAGAAAAGATTAATCAATGAAAAGCTTATTTATTCAACTTTGAGATTATGCATAAATCTCCATTTCAAGAATTTGACATTTATGACTGGTTTTGTGGTCCAGGGTGACATATTTTCATTCTTACAACAAACATATCAAATCAGCCCATTTGCTTGTGCAAAATTAGCAAATGGCTTCAGGCATGAAAGATTATGCTGCTATTTTTTCCATGCAAAAATATGTTTAACCTCTTAAGGCCCAAGGTGTTTTTTTTTACATGCAATTTTTATTTCACTTTGCTATTTGGGCTTATTAGAACATGATTAGAATAAAAACCTAAGTATCATCTTTTGATACAATGTACTTTTAGAGAAAAATTATGTCCACATACAGTATGTGGACTCATGGTCCGAATTTACATAAAACACTTTTTCCTGAATTTTTTAAATGCATATTTAACATGGAATTTTATTAAACTTGCTTTGACAATCAGAGAGTAAAAACCTAAATTTTTCCCATTTTGGACAGTTAAAAATAGGGTTTGGGACATTTCATATGCTGCAAAACAGTTGCAGGATGACACTGTATGTCTGTAACAAAATATAAAACATTCAAAGTATTTTAAATAGCCACTTAAGAGATAAAATGTGCTGTCCATGTATGTGGACACTCAAGCCCTGGGAGGTTATATTACTTACATTACACTCAAAAAAATTAATCCCAATGAAGTTTATCAGTAACTGTTTGTAACCTTTTGATTTGTCAGTTTTTTTAAGTGAAGTTTATTTATAAACTAATTTCGAGAGGATCACGTGCTTATGATTGCGGCTGGATCCGCATTATCCAGTTCTCAATGCACCAATCAGACGACTCCTAAGCTACTACAAATACCCTGGGTTACATTCCACCGCTATCTTCATTTTGAAGAATCCCCCCTTCCACCCCTACTCCTCCTCCTTCCTAGACGAGTAACATGGTGGCCCAGTGCTTAGCACTGTCGCCTCACAGCAAGAACGTCTCTGGTTCCAGGCTTTACCAAACCAGCAGACGTTTCTGTGCAGAGTTTGCACTTTCTCCCGGTGCTCACGTGGGTTTCCCCGGGTTCCCCGGTTTCCTCCCACCGTCCAAAAAAATGCAACTTAAGTTAATTGACTAATCCAAATCAGCACCATAAACATGCTTCTAGTATGTAGTTATCTCTCAAGAGCAATCACTATCTGTTCATTAGTTACTACAGCAGGGGAGTTCTCGAGATCTACCTGAGCTCAAACTCCCCTCCCGCCTTGCAACGGCCAGGGCTCGAGGATCTTATGAGCTCAGGGCTCTCTTCCGGGACAGCATGCCAAACAAGCTTATAATCAATCATCAGCTAAGTGTGAACTCTTAAAATGTCTGTTGTCTTATCTAAATCTGTTAAAACTGAATACTATTAGATTTAATCAGTTTAGCTGTAGAAAAAGCCAGATAAAATTAGTTAAGTTCTATGAGTTTACTTAATATTCAGGGGCAAAAATGACACAGATACATACTTAATTCCAATGTGTTTTAAAACAATAACAATGTTAAAACACATTGAATTTATAGATATTATTACATAAACATTGTTCTTATTTCCATTTAGTTCCATTTATGTTTAACTAGCAAATATCAATCACAAAGTTTACTAGTTCATTTATGTTCAAAGTATGTCATCCAAATGGACAGAAATTTTATATGCAATCAAAATAAATCTTATTTGTTAGCCCTAAATATTTTGAGTGTATATTCATATTGTAAACCCTTACAAGATCTTTATGTGTGGAAGAGGTCAATAATCCTCTGATAATCCACTGCAGGTCATCGTTACTCTCTCAGGATTGCAGCAGAAAGCGTTAGTGTGTCCGCAAGCGTGTTAAGACCCGTTACTATTGCATTTGTTACTACAAATCACAATTATGTGGCCAGCTCCGCTCAGCCTTCCTCCAGGCCTCAGAGGTGAAGGCTTTTTTTTCAAGCCAGCGTCAGTGTCTTCGCATGAAAGCTGCTGTAACACAAATTATCTACTGGCCGCCGGACAGGAGCAGGAAAAGTTTCAGTCTCTGGCTCATTCTCCATTATCCATGAGTCACAGCTAGCGGCGGATCGGCTACAAAACCCCCACATCGCCCGGAAGCTGGCCTGTCCTTCTGCATCACGCAACGCTTTATTACATTAGCGCAGCTTAACTGACAGAGGCTGATCCAGAAACGTTAAAAGCAGCATTTCAGGATGAACACGGGGCTTGTTGGAGCTGCCTCGATGGAAAATTGGTGTTGACAGACCAGTATTAGAGCTATCTGTGCAGGGGATCTGCTGTCAGTCTTGTACAGCTACAACTCAAGCGGAGAACGGCTAGCAGAGCAAAAAGGAAAAAGATAGAAAGCAGAATATGAGAATTTGTGGAAATGACTGAGACAAAGCTTGCACTGAGGCTGTGGTGATTACTATATTATTGACTGACTTATTGTGTACACTGAAATTAAGATTGAAACCAAACAACACTGTAAAGAATGCTGTTTTCCACACAACTCTTTTATGTTGTTCCTAACAAATCAATTAACTTAATTTAAGTTAACTTGAGTAAACTTAAGTGGATTAAACATCAAAAAATTAAGTTGTTCCCCCCAAAAAAACTCAAGAATTTTGTTGATTCAGCTTATTTTAAGTATTTTGAACAAGCAAAAATAAATTTTGAGTGAATTGTCAGAAAGCAGCTAAACAAAATAAAGAAATATTTTATTACACAAACTTTTTAAATTATTTTTGTTTTCACTTACAGTTGAAGTCGGAAATATTAAACCCCCTGAATTATTAGCCCCCCTGTTTATTTTTTCCCCAATTTCTGTTTAACGTAGAGAAGATTTTTTCAACACATTTCTAAACATAATAGATTTAATAACTCATCTCTAATACCTGATTCATTTTCTCATTGCCATGATGACAGTAAATAATATTTGACTAGATATTTTTCAAGACACTTCTATACAGCTTAAAGTGACATTTAAATGCTTAACTAGGTTAATTAGGTTAACTAGGCAAGTTAGGGTAATTAGGCAAGTTATTGTATAACAATGGTTTGTTCTGTAGATTATCGAAAAAAATATTATTAGTCCCTTAAAGGTTTCCCTTATTTGGCACAAACCTCCAATTTTAAGCTCCAAAAACATGCACTATAGGTGATTTGGGTAAGCTAAATTTGCCATAGTGTTTGAGTGTGAATCCAAGAGTGTATGGGTATTTCCCAGTGTTGGGTTGCAGCTAGAAGGGCATCCGCTGCGTAAAACATATGTTGGATAAGTTGGCGGTTCATTCCGCTGTGGTGACCCCTGATTAATAAAGGGCCTAAGCCGGAAAGAAAATGAATTAATGTATTAAATAAAATAAAATAAAATGCGGCCCGGTGGGTTAGTGGTTAGCAATGTTGCCTTACAGCAAGAAGCTCGCTGGTTCGAGTCCCGGCTGGGTCAGTTGTTATTTCTGTGTGGAGTTTGCATGTTCTCCTCGTGTTCGCGTGGGCTTCCTCAGGGGGCTCAGATTTCCCCCACAAGTCCAAAGACATGTGCTATAGGTGAATTGGGTGAGCTAAATTGGCCATGTGTTTCCCAGTGTTGAGTTGCAGCTGGAAAGGCATCCGCTGCGTAAAACATATGCTGGGTAAGTTGGTGGTTCATTCCACTGTGGCGACCTCTGATTAAAAAAGGGACTAAGCCGAAAAGAAAATGAATGAATAAAATAAAATAAAATAAAATAAAATAAAATAAAATAAAATAAAATAAAATAAAATAAAATAAAATAAAATAAAATAAAATAAAATAAAATAAAATAAAATGCGGCACAGTGGGTCAGTTGTTAGCACTGTCACCTTGTAGCAAGAAGGCCGCTTGTTTGCATGTTCTCCCCGTGTTCACGTGGGTTTCCTCCAGGGGCTTCGCTTTCCCCACAGTCCAAAGGCATGCGCTATAGGTGAATTGAATGAAACAAATTGTCCGTAGTGTATGAGTATGTGTGTGTGTGTGTGTGAATTAGTGTATGGGTGCTTCCCAATACTGGGTTGCGGCTGGAAGGGCATCCCCTGCGTAAAACACATGCTGGACTAGTTGGCGGTTCTTTCCGCTGTGGTGATCTCTGAAATAAACTAAGCAGAGGGAAAATAAATTTAAATAAAACAAAACAAAATAAAAGCCAGTATGTTATCTGACATATTTTTATTTACAAAATGAATAAATTAATAAATAAATCATTTATAATGTTGATAATATGATAAAATGTTTTAATATAATATAATATAATATAATATAATATAATATAATATAATATAATATAATATAATATAATATAATATAATATAATATAATATAATATAATATAATATTCGATATACTTGACATTTTATTAGCTTTCATTTATTAAAGCAATTACTCAATGTGTGTGTATTATGACCTTTTGAGATATTTTATTAACAATATAAACAAATAGCAATTAATAAATAAATAGATATTTACTTAAAATAATGGCTGACTGTGTCCCATAAAACGTGTCATAAAATCCACTGTTCACAATCATTTAATTATTAGTCAAAACACCATAACAGTTATTGCCCAAGCCCTGCGCTAATTAAAAATGACCACTAAGATTACCATTCATAACAATCAGCTGATGGTTTTGATGAGAGTTCCTCTTAAAGGGAACTTTATATATGGGTTAGCAAAGAACAAAATATTGATCAGAGTAATGCAGAAAGACAGATTATGTAGATTGTGGTTTTAGGTCAGAGGTTTGGGTGATTGAGATTCTCTGTGTTCAAGATTTAGTACTACAAGTCCCTTTGTGCTGAGTCAAACCAGATCATGCCAAGTGAGCAGTTCATATTTCTCTCTCACACTCTCTCTCTCTGTCAGTCTTACACTCAATCTTTCTCTCCCTCTCTCTCTCTCTCTCATCTAAAGTACACTACAGCGAAGTTTCTCAGCAGGGAATGAACTGTGTCCTCTGATAGTGCCGTTTATCTACACATGCTACATGTCAATGCTGTTTCAGCATTTCATTCACTAAAGGAATTATGCAAATATGATAAAACAGCACAAACACGAGCAAAAGAAAATCTTTTCTGAACACTAACATCTTTTCTGTTAGTGAAGGATGCAACACTGTGGCGTGTATGTTCTGCAAACATAACAATGGCAATGCCTTCATTTAAATGCTCAAGGTGCAATGCATTTTCAGCATATTCCGTGCTTATTTATGAAGCACTTTGAGAGGTCCAGGGTTTTGAAACACTCATGCACTGTGAATTCGGCCCTCAGCTGCATGAGTTTATATCCCCCTCACATACGCTTTCCTTTTCTACTTGCCAAGGTGTGTTTCCTCCATTTCCTTTGCTTCAGCTTTTTTATTCTCTTTCACTTCCTCCAAGAGCATTCTAATAAAGATATGTGCATCGGGTCCAACAAACCCATATGAAGGAAAGAGTCAAAGAAAGCATGAAACAGTCGCTCCAGAATTCCACACAGCTGAAGTCTGGGCCTGTCAGACAGTTTTTGGAGCACTATAGGAAATGTTATTTGAAAGTAAGGTGTTGAGAAGTCTATTTTGGTGGTCGATTTGCTAATTAGTGGCAGGCTTTATGTTCCTCCATTCAGCAAATCTATCAGGCCATATTACAAGAGCAATCAGACAGAGGTGAGGTGAAGTAAATAGCAGTCCACACACTGTATGAGTGCAGCGGTCTTACTTTTTCAGGCCGTTTGTGAGTTACACAGCTCCACCTACTGGTGAAACGGTGAAGAAGATTAATCACGTCTTGTAACTTGAGGAGAAGGGAAAATATTAAACAGCATTGAGGCCATCATGATGCATTATGAAGCCATTAATAGGGAATCACAATGCACTGATGCAGAAAAGCAGCACACCTGTAGATCACTGGAAAAGGAGAGCACTACACATTTTTATGACTGTTTGTTGATTATTATCATTACTAAAACATTGTTTTACATTCAGGACAAATTCCTTCTAAATAATTTAGAAGCCCTAAACTCTAAACTAAACTAGCTTACGTTCTTTGAAAAATCTGAATATACAGCTTTGGGAAAAGGTGCATATATTTACATATAATTATGTTTATAAGTATAGAAATCTTTTACATAAATATAAATATTATATATATATATATATATATATATATATATATATATATATATATATATATATATATATATATATATATATATATATATATATATATATATATATATATAATGATAGAACAATTATAAAAGAGCTATAAGATGATTAATATAGGCTACTTGGCAGGGGTCGGGGCCCCTATTTCTTCAAGGCCCTAAACAGCTACTTCGCTCATTGGTTAAGTTTGCCCCTGTACACACACAAACACACTCAATATTGTTTTTATAAATTCTGCGGATATTCCATAGGTGTACATATATATTGTGTGTGTACAGGGGCAGACTTAACCAATAAGCGAAGTAGCTGCTTAGGGCCCCGGAGAAATAGGGGCCCCGACCCCTGCCAATTCAATGCAATTCAATTCACCTTTATTTGTATAGCGCTTTTACAATGTAGATTGTGTCAAAGCAGCTTCACATAAAAGGTCATAGTAAATTAGAACAGTGTAGTTCAGTTTTCAGTGTTAAAGTTCAGTTCAGTGTGGTTTAAAAATCACTACAGAGAGTTCAAACACTGAAGAGCAAATCCAACGATGCGCAGCTCTACAGATCCCGAACCATGCAAGCAAGTGGCGACAGCGGAGAGGGAAAAAAAACTTCACTAATTGCCAAGTAGCCTATATTAATCATCTTATAGCTCTTTTATAATTGTTCTATCATATATTGTAAAATCTATCTATAACCATTAAGATTTTAACATTATTACTTCTTTTCTAAACTGAAGGCCCCTGTGAATAGTGGAACATTCCTTGCCTAACTGCACATGCAAATATTAAAATCTAACCACAAGTATGGCTAATTAATTGTACTTGGTTTGTGAGCTTGTTTTTAATTTGTGAATTTATTGTATTTAAAGTTACATTAAGAAGGTTCCACTTGAAATATTTTTAACATGCAGTTTATTTACTAAATAAAACCCTGAATCTATAGAGAAAAAAATATCTATAGAGAAAGTGTGTTCTGAGTTTCAACGCTAGGGCCCTATATCTAGAATTGCTTAGGGCCTCCAGATTACTAAGTCCACCCCTGTGTGTGTGTGTGTAAGCCCTTTATTCCTTACGTCTAGCAATACCAGTAATTTTTGACATTGTGGATATGTTTTGGTCCCCATGAAGAAAGGGGCTTATAAAGCACACTGAATGAAGGATTTAGACAATGTAAAAATTCTGATTGTTTCCTGTGAGGGTTGGGTTTAGGGATAGGATTGGGGTAGGGGGATAAAACATACAGTCTGCATAGTATAAAAATCCTTAAATTGATGGGAAGTGCCCATAAAGATAACTGTAGTAGTGTGTGTGTGCATGTGTGTGCTTATGTATGTTTATTACATTACATTGTGTCATATTTAAAGTGACTGAAAATAGTTTAATCTTAATTATTTTGGTTAAAAAAAAATGATTCAGCATGTCAATTACTCAGAAATGTTAGCTGAAATAGGTGACACGGTGGTGCAGAGGGATGCAGCACAATCGTCTCACAGCAAGAAGGTTGCTGGTTCAAGCCTCGGCTGGGTCAGTTGGCATTTCTGTGTGGAGCTTGCATGTTCTCCCTGTGTTGGCGTGGGTTTCCTTTGGGTGCTCCGGTTTCTCCCACAGTTTAAAGACATGCGCTATAGGTGAATTGGGTAGGCTAAAATTGGCCGTAGTGTGAATGGGTGTGTATGGATGTTTTCCAGTGATGGGTTGCAGCTGGAAGGGCATCCACTTTGTTATACATATGCTGGATAAGTTGACGGTTCATTATGCTGTGGCGACCCCAGATTAATAAAGGGACTAAGCCGAAAAGAAAATGAATGAATGTTAGCTAAAATATGTATATGAAATTCAGAATTTCAGCATTGGGTGCTTCTGTCATTTAGTGGTAATGATATTAATGCTTTGGGAATGTCTGAAATACATGAGAGAATTTAAATGAGGGTTAAGTAAACAATGCAAAAGTCATTAGACTAAAACATTACTATAGGCTGCAACTGACCAATCAGAATCAAGTATTCCAAAGAGTTGCATTGCAATTACAAACATTCTAGGAAACCCCAGAGGTGAGAAAAGCCTGTGTTCATAACACATTAGCTGTTAAAATATAAAGAAAAAAAAACTCTCTCTCTAATGCCATTGCAAGGCAGGTCATTCTATCTTCAGGAGGTCGAGTCTTGTCTCACCTTTATTAGTCACTATGATGACTTCCCAGACACCTTCCTTCAACACGCTCTATAAATACACCTATAACGCAATTACTCCATCCCTCTCTGTCTGTCTCCCTCTCTCCTCCTGTCTGTCTCCCCGCGTTCACTCACACACACACCGTCTCAAACGTCATTAGGAATTTACACACACGCACACTCAAATTTCCTTTTTTAACCTCAAACTCGGCACAGTTTGAGACTGCAGTTTGTGTGAGCCGATACTTGTCCAACACTTCTGCCTGTCTCCTCAAGCAGGAGCCTTGACAGCTCGAGAAAATCTCTGCTTCCAAAAAAGCTTCGCACTTGCATATAATTACTTGAAAATTCCATCTTCGCGAATGATTTGCAGTGGCGAGGAGTTCTCGCTTCCAATTAAGGCAGAATTTTAGAAATGAGCATTTGAGTTAGCATTTAGCGGGCCTGCAGAACTGCGTCTTATTTTCTGACAGGCTTTAATTGGCGACTCCTGAACCCTCGCAGGTGGGAAATTACATTGCCAGTCACAAAGAGCGTCCATCCCATAGAGCACTATGGCGATTTCGCGCCCACACGTGTAATTGGCAGAATATCTCTTGTGACTTAACTGTAGAGACAAGTGTTTTTAAAAACCTTCTGTGTTGCCTGGCAGAGAAAAACAAGCACCCTGGAGACGTATTGGGTTTTCAGACAACTGCGTGTGTGCTGAGACTCTTCTAGATAGACTAAAGAGGCGCATTTGTGTCATTTCATTAGACGGGGCTAATCCTGAGGGTGTTAAGATTGAACCAGAGCCCTGAGCAAAGAAGCGCCAGGATGGGGGACCGGCCGGATGAATCAAGCCTGATTGGATTGCTTCTGTGCTTGCTGCCTGGAACCTGAGAGTCCCTTTTATTCTGCCCCACAATCTCTCCCCACCCCAATATGTTTATTTACTGAGGCTGTCTGGTCAAGGATGGCTGTTTAATTTCCTCAGGGAGAGGCAATGAGAGACATGGCAATACTCGAGAGAGAGAGAGAGAGAGAAAGAGAGAGAGAGGGAGTGAGATAAGGGAGGGGAGAAAGCAAAAGAGTGAGAGTGTGACAGAGAGAGTTATCGCTCAGATCCATTCTCAATTAGAAAGAGCTCTAAACAGAAAAGGCAAACTCTCCTCCATCCCTGAGGACTCAGAGTTACAGTAGTTGGATCTTGTCACAGAAGTTCACTGGACTCCACTGGAGGCCTCAAACTTACTAAACTCTTCAATATAATAGCAAAGTTTAAGTGGAGATATTTAGACACAACAATGTTGTCATTTGCTTCAATTGTGAATAGCGTTGAAGTCCTTTACATACAAAATGTACAGTACGTTCAAAATGACTAATATTTTGGGCCAATTTATTCTTGGTTTTCTTTGATCAGACTGATTTGTTAAAATGTTTTAATTTATATTTGGCCACATAAATGCATCTCAGCTAAATGATCTGATCTTCAAATCCTGCGCTATTGACCTTATTCTTCAATGTGGAAGTGTGCTTGTTTTTGCGATTGTTTTAGAACTTCCAACTCAGTTTCCTATGGGAGAAATGACCAGAAATAATAAATTGCAGAAAACGGTCAAACTCATACCTGCAAATATTCGGATCATTGAATCCGGGAGATTTTATCCGGGGGTGCGCGCGAACTGAAGTGCGTTGGTTCCGGTGCGCATGGGGACTTAACCAAAAAGTTGAGGAGCGTGGGGGGGAGACAAAAATACAGGTCTGAAATACGGGAGACTCCATGGAAAAACGAGAGTGTTGGCAGGTGTGGTCAAACTACTTGCTCTACAAACAAGTGTTTGCATGACTATACACACAAAGTAGAATAATATAATAGGAAAATATCTTATTATACAAAACAAACAGCAAAACAAGCTGTTTTTAATCTCTAAAAATTAATGCAAGTGAATGAGACCGGAAGTCTCGAGCCAAAAAGATCCAAATGGCTGCGCCCACTCGTACGAAAAGAATAAGGTGAATGTGCAAATGTAACTAGGCTGGCTCAACTAAAGCATGAGATACACCATATTTCATTTCATTATTATTATTTTTTACAGAATCGTATGCTATATATCTTATTCTGCATACAAATGATTTCATATAGGCTCTGTGATTACTGTCATTACAGGATAAATTAAACATATGCTTTTGTTGTACAGATAAGAATGAGACATCATTGAAAACTGTAAAGAGATTATTTGTGTATAACCTACTCCTCAATAACAAAACTCTGTGCTGCTGTAAATGAACGAACATTTCTATTATTTCTCTACATTCACAGAGTTAGTCTACTATGTACTAGCAGAGATAGGCATGATGAATGATGAATTTTAAACGAAAAAAATAAAATAAACAAAATATCCCAAACTATCTTCTATGGCAGTGGTCCCCAACCTTTTTATCACCACAAACCAGTCAATGCTTGACAATTTTACCGCGGACTGGGGAGGGCGAGGGGTTGTGTCGGTGGTTCGTAGGTTGCTAGGTGACCATTAACCGTTTTCTCAGAGAATGACAAGCAGACAAAAAATTGCTGTCACAAGTTTTATTTATGGACAAAATTACAAAACAATGTTTGGGTGTTCTGTGTTTGTCTGAGATAATTAGTCTATCGAAATGTGTGTATTCTATGTGTATATTTCATACAAATATGGTCAGTTTTTGTCACGTGACAAGCGGTGCGCTCCCGGTATTAATTCAACTGTGTGCGTCTAGAAGGGGCGAGCACATCACGCCGCTTGCGTACACCTCCCTTGGAAATAGAAACTTGCACAAACTCTAGAAAGGACATGTTTTGCGAACGGCCCCTAAAAGGCTACTGTCATTTGTGAACTCCAGCAGTTGTTTCTTACTCATTTTGCTGCTTGTGGGTTAAATTTGGGCACTCAAGTGACTTCAAATGATTTCTTGTGCGGTCCGGTACAAATTGATCAATGGGCCGGTACTGGTCCGCAGCCTCGCGGTTGAGGACCACTGGTCTATGGCATTGTGTTGCCTGTTGCATTAGTGCATTAGTGCATTATATCTAACTGTCATTTATCCTATAACATGCACACACTTTTATTCGTTTACATTTTGGTATATATAAAATTAACATAAGTAGTTTGAACAACCAGATACATTTAGATGTGTCCAGTTTCATCTGTAATGTGTCACACACCAGGTCCTTATGTGGTTTGAGCAATCGAATTCCTAATGCATTTAGGAGGGCATTTACACTTGCCCTTTTCACAATCCGAATTAAGTGACCAGGTGTAAACCACCACATAGATACCTGCCAAAAAACATGATCACCTGCCTAATAATATGTTGTTGGTCCTCAATGTGCAACCAAAACAGTGTCAACCAACTGGGATACAAGACCCCTGAAGGTGTCCTGTTTATCTGGCTCCTGGACATTACCAGCAGACCCTTCAAGCCCAGTATCGACCATAGCAAAGTCACAGACGATCAAACATGCTGGTCCAGCACATGCCACAGATGCTCATTTGGACTGAGATGTGGGGAATTTGGAGGCCAGAGCAGCACCTTGAACTCCTCAACATGTTCTCCAAGCCATTCCTGGACAATGTGTGCAGTGTGGCAGGCTGCAGCAGTGTTTAGGCAGGTAGCATCTGACAAATGTATGCCCACATCATGGACACAAGGTTTCCCAGCAAAACATTTTCCAAAGCTTTTGACTGTGGACAGGGGTCATCACAGGCACTCTGACTGGCCTGTGGTCAGTGCAATACACTGTGTATTGTGACACATTTCTCCCATAACCATAATTAAAAATGTGTGTGTTTTGTGCCACAATAGAACTTTGAGACAGTTTAACCTTCAATGTATTTATACACCAGTGAGCTTTAGGCTTCCAACATTCTACCATTGGTTTGTGGTTTGTCCCTCCTTAAGGCAGATTTATACTTTTGCCTGGCTCTGCAGCGCTATTATTGAATATTTGACATGCTTAACAATGTTAAGCATTGCAACTCAGAGAAACTGTCATGATAAAACAGTAGTAAAAAATGAATGAATGAATGAATGAATGAATGAATGAATGAATATGAATTTAACTATATATATATATATATATATATATATATATATATATATATATATATATATATATATATATATATATATATATATATATATACACACACACATATACATATACATACATATATACATATATAGTTGAAGTCTTTGATTTTTTCTCTTTTTTTTTATATTTCCTTATATTTTACTTCTGAAGAAAGTCTTATTTGTTTTATTTCTGCCAGAATAAAAACAGCTTTTGCCAACTGTGCAATAGTTTACATTTCCGAGCTTGTACACTGAGGCTAATATGCACACACACTAGATTATCTGTGGCTGAGGCTTTTAACTAAGGGCCATTCCCATACTGCGTCTTTTGCCCACACAAGTTCGTTATTTTCTAATGGAGTCACGGGAATAAAAGGAAAATACAAAAAAATGCAGGGTTCCACATAAATCATTCATGTTGACCCAACACAAATCGATTAAGTTAACTTAACACTTTCAAAAAATGTATGTAGATTGAACATAACAATTTAAGTTGTCCCAATGAAATCTCAAGAATTGTGTTGTTTCAGCTCATTTTAATTAAGTAGTTTGTAGTAGTGTAGCTTAGATTATATAATATATATATATATATTTTTTTTTTGTTCTGTGAATTCATTTGGAGTGTAAAATTATTACTTATGTTTAGATGTCAAAAACTTTTTTTCACTTATTTTACTTATAAAAATCCAATAAGAAATGGACTATTGTTTGTTTATTATTATTATTATTATTATTATTATTATTATTATTATTATTATTATTATTATTATTATTATTATGTGCTGTATTAATTGGTACTAAGCAGCAATATTCATTCATTCATTCATTTTCTTGTCGGCTTAGTCCCTTTATTTATCTGGGGTCGCCACAGCGGAATGAACCGCTAACTTATCCAGCATCTGCAGCGGATGCCCTTCCAGCCGCAACCCATCTCTGGGAAACACCCACACACACACACTCACATTCATACACTACGGACAATTTAGCCTACCCAATTCACCTGTACCACATGTCTTTGGACTGTGGGGGAAACCGAAGCTCCCAGAGGAAACCCACGCAAACGCAGAGAACATGTAAACTCCACACAGAAACGCCAACTGACCCAGCTGAGGCTCGAACCAGCTTCCTTCAACATGCTCTATAAATACACCTATAACGCAATTACTCCATCCCTCTCTGTCTGTCTTCCTCTCCTCCTGTCTGTCTCCCTGCACTCGCTCACACACACCGTCTCAAACATCATTAGCTCGAACCAGCGACCTTCTTGCTGTGAGGCGACAGCACTACCTACTGCGTCACTACATTGCCCAAGCAGCAATATAAGGAGTAATATAATCATGTGATTTTCTAAACCAGTGGTGTTTTGAAATTAATGAATGCATAATAATCATGATAACCGTAAAAACTGTGATTATTCTTTACACACCAATCGTACAACTAAAATCTATAATCGTTGCATCCCTAATGTAAGTAAACAATTATTTCTTAAAAAAGCCTTGGATAACTATTGCACAAAATATATGCATTGTTTTTCCTCAGAGCTTCAAAAGAAACCTCAAGCACTTCACATCAGGCGGTTGTTTTGGATTTCTAAAGGTGTTGCACATCCAAATTCTCCCAGCTCCGCCAGACTCTGCTCCAAAATGTTACAAAAAAAGTTGTGCGCTCCAACAGACGAAATGATGTCACGTGCACCCAAAGCAAACATCCGCCAACACCTTGCTCCAATATTCACTGCACACACCAAACCGAAATTGCAGATGCAAGGAGTATAAACCAGCCTTTAGACCACCATTGGTAAATTTTCACCACTGATGCCCAAAAGCAACTCATCAGTCTTTCAATTGCAGTAGCTATTCAGAGCCAGTTGTCTTGCCATAACAGTCTGGCCATTATCAACATCGCTAACACGTGTATGCAGATTGTTTTCAATGACTTGAAATTTTACTTATAATGTACTGTAATCATTCCTTGTAGGGAAACCAACAATAATCACTTCAGCATTGACTGCTCATGATATTTGGTGTACATGATACATATAGACCCAGTTTCACAAACAAGAATTAAGGCTAGTCTAGACTAAACTTGAGTTGTCTTAACTGAAAATAACTTGCTGTAAAATATTTTAAAATATACCGGTCATTGTTTTGGCCCAAGATGCACACAAGTAATATGTTTATGCAAGTAATTTTTATGAAAGCTGCTTAAAAACATTAATTTAACTAAGGCCTAGCTCTAGCTTAAGCTAAGCCTTGTCTGTGAAACTGAGCCAAAATGTTTGAGTCCAAAAACAAGGCCACATCCGAAATAATGTTTGCTACCAAGTATACTGCCAGTGAAGAAACAGAAATTTACTAATCACACCACAACACCCTTCCTGGTCTCTTCTAATAACAACTCATCACATTAGTAGGCTGAAGAAATTTATTTAACCTCTGTGTTATATTATGATGAACTCGTCATGAAAGCACAGTAATGACAACTATATTCATAATGCGTAATACACCAACCTCAGGGTTCATTAGTGCAGTTCCCTAAAGACAAGTAAAAAAAATAAATAAAACTTTTAGTGTGCCTGAATGATATAATGCCATCCCCAATATCCTGGCTGGAATTTTCAGACATACCAAGGTGAGAGCCGGGGGTCCCAAAACGAAAATACCATACTCTATATTTCAGAGTGGGCTGATCAATCCAGTGTAACTTCTTCCCACACATTTCAACAGCTGGAAGTGAATCTGTGCCTGCAGACTGCAGGTAAACACAAGTAAACAGTCTGGTCCTCAAAATTATTTTTGGAACCGTTTTATAAGCAAAAATCCAAAAATATCAATTTTGAAGGGCAAAAAAAAAAGAGATACCATTAAACAAGATATTCACTCTTTATATCGTGTTCACTTGAGTGAAGCCGGGAGAGACATTTTGAGAGGTGCATTATTAGCATATGACTCACCTGCCCATCACCAGCCAGTGGACATGAGAAAACATACTGGAGCTGGAAGACAATGCTGAAATCCACGTCCCTCATCAGCTTCAGCTGCACACTGCCACGAAGAGACAGTCCATCACTGCTGGAGGGAGAAAGAAGAGTGTGAGATCACCGAAATATCAGAGCTCAGCATGAAATCTTGTGTAATGAACCTACACAACCCACACTGACCCAAAAACACTAGTCAAGTGACATTCATTAACACAGGTGTCACAGTTTGCTGTGTTCTGAGATTGGAAAGCACAGCACCAATCCCACAGCGCACTGCTAAATAAAGATCTATAGAGGGTTCCCATACTTTCAGAATTCCCATTAGTTTTTAAGCTGCTTATTGTTAAAAGTTTTTGAAAAATGTTTTTGTTCATTGTTATTTTTAATATATTCATTCATTCATTCATTTTCTTTTCGGCTTAGTCCCTTAATTAATCTGGGGTCGCCACAGTGGAATGAACCGCCAACTTATCCAGCATATGTTTTACGCAGCAGATGCCCTTCCAGCTGCAACCCATCACTGGGAAACATCCATACACACTCATTCACACACATACACTATGGACAATTAAGCGTACCCAATTCACCTATAGAGCATGTTTTTGGACTTTTGGAGGAAACCGCAGCACCTAGAGGAAACCCCCACCAACACGAGGAGAACATGCAAACTCCACACAGAAATGCCAACTGACCGAGCCCAGGCTCGAACCAGCGACCTTCTTGCTGAGAGGCGATCGTGCTACCCACTGCGCCACCAGCCCCTATTTTTAATTTAAAATAAAATATTTTTATTATAAAGAGTTAATTAATACAGTTAATTGATAAATAATAGTGTAATATGTGAAGCAAAAGAAATACGCTAAAATAGTTTTCATGTTTTTTTTTTCAGACTTTTGTTTGATGTTCTAGTTATACATTGTAAAACACATGACAAAAATATGCAAAAAGGACAACATAAATATGTAACAATAAGCACTCACTAAAGAGTATTTAGAGCAAAAAAATTAATTAATTAATTGATTTTAAAAAAAAAACACTAGTGCAATCTTACACACAGAAAATACAGGTCTACAATGTGCTGACCAGAACTATTATCAAGTACCAAGCTGAGAGTTGGGGGGTGGGGACTCAATCAGAAGGAGCAGGGTCAAGCTGAAGAGTTTGGACATGTTTGTGAAGGGTTTCCCACAGTTTAATGAAAATAGTGCTAAGTCGGTACAAACAGAACCTAATTTTCTCTAATTTCATAAAATAAAGAACATTTCTTATCCAACAAGTGTGAGAAAGAGGGTTAAGGCTCTTCCAGTTGAGAAGAATTAACCGCCTAAAAGGCTATAAAGTCTACAAAATGAGAGGGTAAAGTGTAGCCGGGTGGGAGAACCTTAAATAAACCGATAATTGGACAAGGAGAAATATCAACATTGGTAATAGCAGACAACGAGACGAAAATTTGCCTCCAAAAAGAAAGCAGGGAAGGACAGGAGCGTTTTTTTTTTCTTCCAGATTTCTTATAAATGTAATACAATATGATTAATATATATTCTGATTTAAACATTTTTTTATAAAGATTTATTTACATAAATGGTTTAGAAATATTTTATTATTAATATTTAAATAATAAAACTATGTTCAAGGGTTTTGGGCCAGTACAATTTTTAAGAAGTTAATCATATTTTATGATTTATAATTTATTACAGCTTTTACAAAAATATCAAAAATGTACAAAAATACTAGGTCTCTTTGTTTTTTCAATATTTTAATTGTTTTTAATTGTTTTCAATAATTATTAAAATAAATTTCAGACTTTTAATATAATGTAATGCAATATGATTTAATATTCATTCTTTAATATATTTACATTTTATTACTTTTTTATTTTTATTTTATTAATTTGAATGATCTTTAAAGTTTTATCATTGATATTTTAATATAAACAGACTATATCATATTTTATATATTATAATATATTTCAATTTTTACAAAAAATACTAGGCCTACAATTATAATAATAAGAACACTTTTATTAGCAAAAAAAACAGGAATTAGATATCAAAATATAAATCGTTTAAATGATAAAAGATAACTATTATAAAGAAAACATTTTAAATTATTAATTCATTCTGTTTTCTGTTTTTTTTAATCAAATGCAGCCTTGGTAAGCATTACAGGCTTCCTTCAAACCACCTTAAAAGAAATTGCCAGACATTGCGTTTTTGAATAGAAGTATATGTAATTATTAAAACTGTAATAAATCTGATGCTAGAGTACATAGACAGCAGGTCTGCCACATTCATTTTCCAAATGGGCTTTAGAAACGCATACAAAGCTAAACGAGAAAAGAACACAAAGTTTCAAGATAAAAGTTGTCTCTCTCTCTCTCTCTCTCTCTCTCTCTCTTAAAGCGTGTGCACCTATTATCATCCAAACATGGTGAGCTTTTGAAATTTATATTTATATTTCATAATGACTTTCTTTGTTTTGTTTTGCTATGACAGAGGTTTAGTCATAATATTTTTGCCATTAAAGCTTGATTCAATATCACAAAAAAGCCAATCACAAAAGCAGCTTTTTATATAAGCAAGCACAGAAAAAGAAAAAGATAAATCCAAAGCATAGTAAAAAAAAAAAATTTAACTTCAAAATTAAGTTCCCATCACTTTTACCAAAATGAAAGAGAAAAGGTTATGAAAATAAACCCCCTGTCCCAAAAAAGTTCTTGTAGTAATACTGTCTGAAATGGTGTAAAAATTCCAGGCACGAGTTTCATGTCAAACTCTCATCTACAAACTGGCAGGCGGGCGTCAGATCGTTTGCATCATTCCTGACGGGTTTTCACACACTCTCATAGACGCCTTTGCTGCCGTCACCACAGCAGTGTTGTCGAGAACGTGCAGCACAAGTTTTTTTTTTGTGCTAACATCTCCATAATTACACCCAATTTCTCTCTCTTATAAAGGGCAGAATGCGATGCTCCACTCTTCTCAGACACCTAATTTCTCTCATTGGGTAATTATAGACCTCGTTTTCTCACCGCACACCAATGATGCTTGTGACTTGTTCTGTGAGATCTTACATGGCAGTGACTCCAGCAGATGGCGAGAAGCGGGTATCGACAATCAAACGCTCGTTTCTCATTTTGCGTTGAACTTCCAGGGCTTATCGGCGTTTTAATTAAACAAAGAGCGGGGAAATCTTAATTTAGAATGTGGGACAGTTTTTTAATACTTTCTGGGGAGGAAAAAAAGGATGCTTTTAAAATATTTAACATCCAGAGAGAAATTGTAAATCACCCTAAAAATCCATTTTTGATAAGGACTGTGTTGAATAGGAGATGGAAGTGAGATGAAAAGCAAGGAGGTGCGGTGAGGACACAGGGGTCTGCTGGATAAGCACTAGGGAGGAGAACCGGTGCGCGTCAGAGTTAAAAGTCAGTGAAACAGTGCAGATGGAGAATTATAGAGGAGGTCATGGAGAGACACTGGAACCCTCTGACAACAGGGTGTTTACTTTAAAAGAAATAATAATTCAGCACATTTACGCACACTCATATTGTTCTAGAACTGAAATGCTTTTGGTCTCTTTGGGGATAAAAATGAAAAGGTTTTGAAAGATCTCAAACCTGGAGCCTGTTTCAGCAAAGATGGTTCAACCAATTCTCAGTTTCTAATTACATTTTTTATGGTGTTTAACCTACAGTATATCGGCCCTTTTCACAAGACCGCTAGGACATAATTAATGGTCATCAGGATCTTACATCTAGGGCTGTGCGAATAATTGAAAAGACTGAATTATTGACTAATTGAAAGACTGAATAGCCTGCGTATACGGTGATGGGTGAGTTCAGCACAGGAGGACTTGGTGCCAAAAAAGTCAACAACTGTGGTGTGGGATTACTTTGGATACAGGAAGGCTAATCTCAGAATCAGGTAATTTGTAAGTCAGTCATACAATGCATCTAGAAGCATGTGGAAAGCATGAGGCTCGTCGCTTTCTTCAGCATAGCTTTTTTTAACATGCTTTGTGGTCGTGCTCCATTGTTGTTGTTAGGTGACCATCAACCGTTTTCTCAAAGGATTGCAAACTAACAAAACATTGCTGCAGTTCTGATACAAGTTTTATCTATAAAGAGATTTAAAAAGCACTTGGTGTTCGGGTGTCTTGTTTTGTCTGAGGTAACCAGAATGTGTACTGTATATTCCATAAAAAGTATCAAGCTGATTGGTCAGCTCTTGTTACGTGACTCACGGTGTGGCATTCAAAAAAGTACAATTTAAAGTTTGTCTGAAAAGAGATGTTTTTCATTAGGTGCGCCTGAAATACGTACTCAATATACGCGCGCCTCCATTGGAAATAATGGACTTATGCATTCATTAATTTCAAAACACTTCTAGCACACACACACAGTATTCTATTTATTTGTTTTGCCATAGGTCTGTTCTTGATTTTTACTTTATTTTATGTCTGTTTCAGAGACACATTACAGGTGTTTGATAAAGATCTAATTGGTTTCCGTTGGAAATATGTTTCAGCTATATCGTAAAACACGCAGCAATCTCTTTAGTTTCAATTTATTTTTATATCTATGTAAAATTGATTTTTCATAATGCTTACACCACACTAATAATGTGAGAGTATGTGATTGGCCAAGGACAGAAAAGAAATAAATAACCTAAAATTAGATAGCAGATAGCCGTTTTCCATGACTTTTCCAAAACTTTGTGGGTTTTTCTGTTTTTCCAAAGCTTTTCCAGGCCTGGAAAATGCCATGTCAAAATTCCATGACTTTTCCAGGTTTTCCATGACCGTATGAACCCTGTCTTAGTTACCTCTCTTATAAAAACAACCTTGACTTACTCCTCTTTCTTGAGTCTTGAGACATATATACCATTCTGAAAACAAAGAATTTCTTCAAAGAGTTAACTTAGAGTTTTCACACAATTTCACTTCTGAAACGGGCCCATTATGTGTTTACAATGAATAGAAAAAACTAACTGTACTTACTGCACACACAAAAAATCAAATAATAAATTAGATTTATGCACATGAAAATATGGCAGTAGTAGTAATAAAATAGCAAAATATATGTCAGGACTTCAGCAGGTTTATGAATCTAAATTTAAGACTATTTAAGATCCTCTGAAGAACAAGTAAAGAAAACATGAAGAGTTTAAAGGGAATGTAGTATGTTCTCTAAATCTAAACTAACAGGGAGCAGACCATCAGTGTATATGCCAAACTTCAAAGTTTAAAGTATAGCTTTGTAGTGATCTCCATTACTTTTTAATTAATTTTACTACTTACCATCATTAAAAAAAGCTTTTGGTTTAAATAACTATTGTCCTAACTAACTATACCACTTATATAACATGTGTATGATGAAAAAGATCGCCAGTCTTGTTTTCTGTGAATTTTATATATATGTGTGTGTGTGCGTGTGTGTGCGTGTGTGTGTGCGTGTGTGTGTAAAATATGTATTTAGCTATATATATGCTATATATATGCTATATATATGCTATATATATATGCTATATATATATATATATATATATATATATATATATATATATATATATATATATATATATATATATATGTATATATATATATATATATATATATATATATATATATATATATATATATATATATATATATATATATATATATATATATACCATAAACAAACATTTACCATCAGGCAAAAAAAAATCATTTAAAAAGAAAAGAGAATTTCATATCCAACTGTTATTTGTTCTCATTTTAAACAGAGATTTTGTTTTGTTTGTCATTTTGTCTCTTTTAATTTCTCAGACAGCAAGATTTTATTTCTTCATTTTACACCGCAGTAAATGTTTCTTGATTTAGCAATGTTTCGATGTTTGTATTGGAAAAGAAAAAATACTGAAGAATATATTAATATTTTGAAGTAGATACAACATTTATTTTAATTAAAACTCTAATTAAAGACCCTTATAAGAAAAAAGACCTCAAGTTGCTAGAATAATATATTAAACAAATTAAGAGAGTTCAAAATGTCAGTGGTTTGGGTCTTATTTGGGTGGGAGACAGCAATGTGTAAGGGTCAATGGGGTGAAGTCATCTGTGCGTTCTAACAATATTGGAGTACCTCAAGGGTCTGTTCTTGGCCCATTGTTGTTTACAATGTACATAAATGATCTTCCAGATTGCTGCCCAGGAGTTAACTGCCAGTTATATGCAGATGACACAGTCATCTATGTGTCAGCTAAAACACCGTGCCAGGCAGGTGAGCAACTGACCCAGGCTTTACAACACATTTCAAGATGGCTTGAGCTGTCTCATTTACCGTTGAATGTCAAGAAAACAGTTTCTATGTGCTTTTCTATAAGAAATAGGCCTGTACGGGATACATTTGAGGTGCTGATTAAAAATAAAGTTATTAAAGAAGTGAATGAATTTAAGTTTCTTGGCATAACTCTAGACATTACTTTAAAATTTGATAGTCATGTTAAAAATATGAGTAAGAAAGTTAAGGCAAGTCTAAACTCTTTTCGTTTTATTAGAAGGTTTTTAACATATCATACTGCAAAATTATACATGCACACAATGATATTCTCTCACTTGACGTATTGCATTACATCGTGTTCACAAGCCTCTTTAACTACATTAAAGCCTATTGACTCTATATATAAACAAGCAGTTAAAATTATGGATTTAAAGCCTATGCGATGGCATCATTGTGAAGTTTTATGTAAACATAACCTTTTTAGTTTTGATAGTTTTATTAAATTTAATGATCTTAAATTGGTTTTTAAATGTTTAAATAATCATGTTCCAGTCCTGTTTTCTGATCTAATCAGTAGGCATCAAACCTCTCACAGAGTCACACGGGCAACTGCTAATGGCGACTGTCTAGTGCCAAAGTGTAAGACCTCATTTGGTCAATCTGTCTTCTCTGTAAAGGGAGCCAAACTGTGGAATGATTTACCTGTTAGGTTAAAATTAGAAAGTAACCTAAATATTTTTAGTAGTGTTCTTAAAAACTGGTTAAAAACAAAACAGCAGTGTTTGCACAAATAGTCTACTGTTAGTTTGTTGAATCATGTCACCTTTGCTTTTGCTCCAGTAATTTTATGCAAAGAATTATTATGCTGTGTATATGTTTTTTATTATAGTTCCATTTTGTCAATTTGGTCAAGCCTCCTGTGGACAGGTGTTGAGAATTAGCAAGTTTGCTAAAACACTTAAACAAATGCATCTGGTTGTCCAGTGTAATTGTGATGTCCATGTCAAATAAATAAATAAATAAATAATAAAAATACACAGAGATCAGTTCTTTTCTGATAAAGAAAATAATACTTTACCTCAGTAAGGATGCATTAATTGATATAAAAGTCCAGTTTCACAAATGTTTACAACACTGAAAATAATGTTTAATAAGGTTTGCTGAGGATCACTAAAGTAAAGGATTCTGAAAATAAAGATAATAATATTTACAATGATTAATTAACACTGGACTGCTTTAAAATAGTTGGCAAAAATATTACATGCAAACCTCCTGATTACTGTGATTTATGTCCATTTCGGTGGCTGACAGCGCCTGGTCATTGTATCATTGTGTAAGGAAAAGCAGAATCAACATCCTTCAAAATGATATTTTGAGATCCTTTTAAAAAAATCAATGCAGGTTTGAAAGAACATAGGGTGATTAAATGGATTATGAGAACATCCAGTACAAGCCAGGGGAGCGCAAATCAATAAATGATCTCTTTATAGACAGCAGCATGCGAATTCTGACTATTGTAATTGAATGCAGCTGGAAAGACAAACAGATCATTAGAGATCCAGGACATTGAAGTGTGCAATATTTCTGAGAATTATAGGAAATGAGTGTGCCAGATGGACAGACTACACACCTGAGTTTGTCTGTGGAGGTCTGCCTGAAGCTGGATCCACGAGCCTTGGCTGCTTCGGTTCCTCCAGAATCACATTCCAACACCAAAACATGAGGCTTCTCCACCCAACCCCAGCCATTATGAACCCCAACCAGCAGCCTGCGCTCCTGCACCACAACTGACCTTCTTTCTGCACCCCTATTCTGTGGAGAAAAACACATGTGAATGGTGTTATGAGTATAATGCATTGCAAGTAACACGAGTTACATAATCAAACTACTTTTTCAAGTAATGTGTTTATTTGTTAATGATTGTGTTTACATATTCACAACACTCTGGCCAATCAGCAGAGTTCAAGGACCTGCTCAACAGTGTGCACATGAAAATTTAGAAATTACAGCACCGATTGGTGCCAAAGGTTTGCTTGAGTTTTTTTGTTTGTTTGTTTATTTAGTTCACATTAGGGCTGTACAATATATTGTTTCAGCATCGTTATCACAATCTGCGAATCTGCTATAGCCACATCTCAACATCTGCAGTGTTGATTTGTGATTATAATGGCCAAAAGTCACATTTCAGAATGTGATTTGTTAAGTCATCACAAAGCTTAACCCTAACAGAGTGAAAGATTTTCATTTGGATGTGTTTTTAAGAACTGTAACTAAGATATCTAGTGATTTTAAACCAAGAAATTCTAAAGTTTACTGATTTAACAAAGATTATAGTAATTTTATTATGTATACCGTAAAGACAATGCAGTGTTATTTTACATTTGATTAATATTGAGTTTATGCTCTTAAATACCGTTGGACTCCATAGAAAACCAGTAGAGTTATTTAGGTTGATTTTCCTAATCTGATTTTCCTGAGAGTTCTTATGTGAATTTATATTCATAGCGCAATGTATATCGCAGAAAAACTAAATATCACAATGTATGTTTTTCCAATATCATGTAGCCCTACTTCACATATCACTTTTGGTGTAAAAGGGTCTTAAATTTGTCAACAATAGAACTTTTACAAAAAAGTAAGTCCACCTCAGATGACAAAAAGACACTCAAAAGTAATGTATCGCATAATATGTAACCCTTGATTGTGAAGATAACCAAAAATACACTGTCAATATGATGCTTTTGCTTTGTCAAAAAAATCATTACTATATTTGGTAAAGCTCATCTTTCCATCAAGACATTTTATCTTTTTCCTCCATAAATATACTAATACTTAACTTTTTGGTTATTAATATGGATTGCTAATAGCTAGGTCCACACGGAATCTGCGCACAGAAATCTGCAGATTTTCACAGATTTTTAGCCCATCGAGTCAATGTATTTACTTGTGTACATTAATGAAAATGTATATTTATCCAGTTTTTAAAATAATTTCAGTAATATTATTGTGATATAATGATAGTACTATTAAAATGTTCATATGATTAATTTACAATACAGCTTGTAAAGTAATATTTTCTGTCTTTTAGTAGATATATTAGTCGAGAGACTTACCAATTTATTGGATCTAATTGGATTTGCATTGTAAACATTAAATAAAAGTTAAAAAGGTATTATTTTTTATTTAATATGTTAAGTTTTTAGTTATGATACTCCTAACATGATTCTGCATAAATGGTTTACAAAATTCTCCTCAAAAATAGCAAAAAGTATCCACAGATTCTGTCTGGCCCTGCTAATAACTTATTTTGCACAATTTTAAAGGTGTTTTTTTTTTTCTTTTTTTCTCTCTCTTCCATTACTGTATTGATCATTTCTGTTGAGTTGTCTTTAACTATATTATTTTCTGTATTGTTTTTATATTTAATATATGTCATGTGACACCGAGTGTTCAAATAAACTCCAGATGCATGTGAAGATTCTCACCATAAAGATGGCGAGTTTTGCCGAACGCATAAACTTTTTTGTTTTTTTAATAATAATGGCTTATTAATGCTCATAGGCTTTTAAATTTTTTACCTATTTTTCGAGTGCCTTGGATTTATGATTTTGTTGTTTATCTTTATGAGCCTATTATCCAAAGAGAACCGACACATTATCTGGCCCTGAATGACTTTTAGTTTGATTTTAGTTTGATTTTCTCAGTGTTTTTATTTTTTAAAACCCTCAGATTCCAAAGTTTCAATAGTCAAATTTCAGCCAAATTTTGTCCTATCCGAACAACCATTAGTGAAAATTATTTCATTCAGCTTTTAGATGATGTATAAATCACAATTTCCAGAAATTGAGGCTGGTTTTGCTGTCCAGGGTCATGTATATTTTCTTTTAGAAAGCAATGCAAAATTGTAATGCATTACATTTAATAGTAACCTTTCACAACACTGCACGTGATGAGAATTCTCAAGCCATTCTGATTAGGATGGACATCTCTGCATGATTACAGGAACATGTGTTTGTGTACACAGACACGTGAGAGGAATTCCATGTATGTATTGCCAAAGAGGAGAGAGTGTTTGGCTGGGCCTGTTAACATTTAATCCTCAGAGGAGAAATGAGAAAGGAACGTGTGGATTGCGTTTGAAAGCTGCACAGTTCCGACTCCTCTGTGCTGGAGAGCGAGAGAGACATGTAAGCTCTATTGATCCGTTCTATCCTTGAGACTGAATCTGAATGGCATTTCTCTGGTAAGCAGAGAGAGTTTAGAACTTGCAGGGGGAAAGATACAGAGAACGAAATGAACTGGCTCAAGGCAAAGAAAGGCATGTTGCAAAAAATGTTGAGATTAATTATATTTCCACTGACTTTTTGTTGTTGTTGCAATAGGCCCTGAGATGATAGAATGTGATAAATTGACATTAACAAAGACTCTTCTGTCAGATAGTTTTCTATTTTTTGAAAAGTTGTGATCACAGTCACGTTTCTTTGCTATAAAATCCAGTTCCATACATAGTATAACATGGTTAAGGTCTATGAGATTTTTTTAAGATTATGCTCTATGTAATAAAAATATTCTAACACAACAATATTATGAACTATTTAAATATATATTTAAGGGTTATTTATTTTTGTGATGTCAAAGTTAAGTTTCAGCATCATAACTCTAGACTTTAGTGTCACTGATGAACTAGTCATGATCCTTTGGAAATCTTTGAACTGATCTGCTGATCTGAAGCTCAAGAAATAAAGTTCAACAAAGGTTTAAAAGGGGGAAAATGTCATTTTGATATGGTTCGATTATCCCTTCAGTTGACTTAAGAGCCAAAAATGACCATTTTAACATTTTCTATTTCACATTTTAATGAAGGTTGTACACATTTAGGATACAACAGTTGTCCTTTGGGTCAATTTTGACCAGCCAGCTATAAAATCCTTTTCTCACACCACAAACAAACACAAAATAAGAATCTGCTGCTTAAAGTTTTATAAAGACCATTTTGCTAAAAACTTTTTTGATTGGAATTAAATTTAGTTGCTTTATCTTAAAGGTTTAGTGAAGGTGGTCATTTTTTACATGAAGGGCAAACGATGTATACAGAATTATAATGGTGCTTTCACACCTGTAGATCCATCGTTTTGTTACAAAACAGGTATTAAAATGATTATAATGTTGCTTTTTGTTATTGGTGCGGTTCACTTTCACACAGCAAAGTTTCTAAACAGGTCAAAATAGTCACATGCGAGTAAACTCTCTTCACAGCTATTAGTTGGTCAGTGGCGCAGTCTATTTCAGTTCCTCAAAATAGCAACACGCCAACAATGCACCTTAACACACCTCCTTTTTAGACTGAAACACTCATGAGTCCACAAAGTAGCGCAAATGGATTTGCTATTTAAACAATGTGGTGCAAAACGTGAAAATTAGGGTTGTGCTGGTCTGAAAATAGCAACAAATGGCACCAAACATGTATTGCGCCTTACTGCGCCAGGTGTATGATAGGGCCCATAGTCACCAAATATGAACCAGAGTTCGTTCCAACCAAGCCAAGACCACCTCGTTTAGGCGATCTCAGACCATTTGTTTTGTTGTAAATATAGAGAGAGCAACTGCAGTGTTCACATACAAATAAACTGAGCTAAGGGGGCAAACGCGCCAGATTCCGAAACAAATGTCTAGGTGTGAAAACACCCTAAGACACCAGGTTATTAAAAAGTTCAAATAGACAGTATCTACTCGAAATAGAAATATGTTTCAACATTAAAATGTTTTTTACTGACACATTTGAACCATTTAGTGTTTCCTTGCTGAATAAAAGTTATTTCTTTCTATTAAAAAACTTAATTTAGATGAACTGTAAGACATTAGAAGAGGCTTTTGTAAGTAATTGAGGTATGGGGAAAACTGTATCTTCCTAAATGGCAAACAATTTACAGTATAATTGAAAGCAATTAAATCCCAATTAGGGCAGTGTTTCTTAATCCTGATCCTGGAGGAACCCAGCACTCTTCATTTGGGATGTCACCCTTGCATTATCACCTTTATACACCCAGTTTTAATGTTGAAGCCTCTACTAATGAGCTGATTATGTAAATAAGGTGTGTTAAATGAAAGGGGCATCCACAACGGAGAACCATTGAAACAGGCCTCCAAATTGGGTCTCAGTTAGTGTGACAGCATTAAACGTAGACAAATAAACAGATTATTTCACAGTAATTAACTTAAAAACAGCACTCTTTACGTAAATGTTTATGTTTGTTATGTTTTGTCCAGGGACTCATTTAAATAAATTGTTGGAACAAACTGATTCTCTAAAATAAATAGCGCTGGAGAACTGCCACAGCTGTTAAAAACAAAATGTGATGGACATTGTAACAAAACAACAATAATAAAGCATTTTTCCCATGGCTGGTATTATGATTGTATGGTATGAATAACCTTTAAAACCAATGGATCACAAAAATGTTCTTTGTAGTGGACTTTTCCAATGTAAGTTTGAAAATAAGCTGCAATGGCTACAAACTGAATTGTTTGGGGGGAATAATTCTGGGCTCAGAGTCAGACCGTGGGAGTCCTAACAGATTATAAAAGATTCACTGACTTTCTTCCCTCAAATCCCAAACATGCACACACTACAATATTTTAAAAACTGAATTGACATTTATTTCTATTTAATTACACACACAAAATTTAGTAGATGAAGCACATCATATGATCTCATGCAGAAGATTGTAAATAAAGTATCAACAGGTAATATTTACATTTAGCTATCTAACCTCTTTTTACACTGGACAGGTACAGTATATTCAAAACAGAGGTGAATTCACCACAGCACTTTGTTCTTTGTTCCTACAACTGTACATTTTCCAAGTCTCTCATGTTGTTGCCAAAACACAAGCAGCTCCTCCATTTCCCTCTGTCCAACACACCTGGCTGCAGCTTGTTTTAAAATTCTAAATCTCAAATATGTTTGATATGTTCAGGGCAGCCAAAATGTGTTTATGAGCAGATCAGGAGGTTGAAGATTTCACCTGTAAACACATCACATTGCCCGATAATGTGTGGCCAAATATCAGAACCGGTCAAGGACAAGATTTAGATTTCAAATAATTTCAGATAATGCAAAAAAAAAAGCAGCTGGTGGAAAATAAAAGTAACATTTTCATGGAATGAATTAATGTATTTTAGTTCCCCTCACTCACAGCAAGAAGGTCGCTCTTCTTCTAAACTCACAGCAAGAAGATCGCTGGTTCGAGCCTCGGCTGGGTCAGTTAGCATTTCTGTGTGGAGCTGTTCTCCCTGTGTTTGCATGGGTTTCCTCTGGGTGCTCCAGTTTCCCCCACAGTCCAAAGAAATACACTATAGGTGAATTGAATAAGCTAAATTGGCCATAGTGGATGCTTGTGAATGAGAGTGTATGGGTGTTTCTCAGTGATGAGTTGCAGTTGGAAGGGCATCCGCTGCCTAAAACATGTACTGGATTAGTTGGCGGTTCATTCTGCTTTCGCAAATGAATAAAGTGTCATTCACAATAAGAAAACACTTATATATGTCAAACTAAATTAATGTTTGTTTGCTTCTTTGACAGAAATCTGGCTGTTCTGGACTCTCTTGTATTTCTTTTTTGCTATTTTTTTCTTTTCTTTTGTATTTGATTTGTTTTTGTATATGTCTTTGCATAATAAATAAATAAATAAATGTCAAACTAAATTAATGTATTTTTTACACAAATCTGTCTGTTCTTGATTCTAGTATTTTTTTTGTTATTTTTTCTTTCCTTTTGTATTTGATTTGTTTTTGTTTGTCTTTGCATAATAAATAAATAAATAAATGTATTTTATCTATTTTTTTGACAAAAAGCTGGCTGTTCTTGACTGTCTTGTTCATGCTTTTATCAGCAGCTGGGTAGATTACTACTGGCCTTCCCAAAAAGACAGTCAGACAGTTGCAGCTCACCCAGAATGCTGCAGCCAGGATTCTGACCAGAACCAGAAAATCAGAGCACATCACACCTGTCCTCAGGTCTTTACACTGGCTCCCAGTTAGATTCAGAACAGCTTTTAAAGTATTATTATTTGTCTTTAACTCACTAAATGGCCTCGGACCTAAATACATTACAGATATGCTCACTGAATACAAACCTAACAGGTCACTCAGGTACTTAGCATCATTTAAACTAGAAATTCTATGGGTTCAGTCAAAGCAGGGTGAATCGGCCTTCAGCTACTATGCCCCCCACTGCTGGAATCAGCTTCCAGAAATGATCAAATGAGCTCCAACATTAGGTACATTTAAATCCAGACCTAAAACACATCTGTTTAGCTGTGCCTTTACTGAATAAGCACCGTGCTACGTCCGACAGATCACATTATTATAGATCACTTTGAATTGCCACTGTGTATAAAATGTATATAAATAAACTTGCCTTAGCTTGCTTTGAGTTTCTTTTCTGCTATTTTTTCTTTCCTTTATATTTGATTTGTTTATGTATATGTCTTTGCATAATAAATAAATAAATAAATGTCAAACTAATGTATTTTGTTTATTTTTTGACACAAATCTGGCTGTTCTTGACTCTTATTATTTTGATTTGTTTTTGTATATTGCATAAAAAAATAAATAAATAAATAAATAAACAAATAAACAAACAAACAAACAAACAAATAAATAAATAAATAAATAAATAAATAAATAAATAAATAAATAAATAACAATCAGTTTAAAGGGAAACTGAAATCAAAACTGTGTCACTCATTTGCCATCAATCCAAACGGGTTTGCGCTTGACACATTTTGTGCGCTTGAAATTGATTGTAAGTTTGGAATGTACTGTAAGTCACACCATGCTTCAGATAACACAAATTCTGATATATTCTGAAAAACACAGTACATATTTTTTTAAACCCACTGAACTGCTCCCACAAAATGTAGTTTCAGTTAGCTGTAGTGCTAGAGATGTGACTTCAAATCTGTCTTACCAAAATCAGAAAAGGCTGATAGCTGTAAGCTGTCAGTATCCCTTCACGTTACTTGACATAAACCATCACAGAGGCTTGTACCCCAGTCTCCAAAAACTGTCACCAGTTGCTAAATATTGGGAAAGCGACTTCCAAGTCCAGCGGCTGTCTGTGAAAGTCAATGTCCAGACATGTTTACAATAATGCATCAGTTACACGCCAACCTGCTGCCATTGGAGTATGGAAACTCTTGGCAGACACCTGGAGTTTGGAAGATGCATCGTCTCTGAAACGGGTGGCAGGAGCAGTCAGATGTTATTAATTGCAGCATTACAGAGGATCTGTAAAAGAAGGTACGGGACTAACAGCTTTTCTCTCTCACTTCTCCTCGGGGTGAGAGTCGCATCTCTCTGCTCTGCTCAGGCCTCCCACTCATCGCTCCTCCAATTAGCATATCAATTGTGTGCAGTGTTTTATATGCAGGCCTACAAGAAGCAGTCCACATGTATCCCACTTTACACCATGAATCACAGAGTATAGTGCAGCGATCATCAGTGCACCTCTAAAACCCTTCCTTTAAGTGGATGTAATGCAGTTTTTGTGACTGATTCACGGCTTAATAGGTCAGATATGGTAATTTCCATGAGTCTTGATGGGTTCTTGCTAGTGATGTAGATTTGAATCTTTCTTTTGCTGTTTTTCAATGATAAATGTTTCGAGTCTTTCAGAAAATGAAAATGTCATCTGCTGTTTAAACACAGAAATAATGAACATGTGAAATGTAAAATGAACATCAAATAGGTTTGTGTGAAAAAGAGAATGCAATTTAGGTTGTTTGGTGATAATTCATTCATTCATTCATTCATTTTCCTTTAGCGTATTCTCTATTTTAGAGATCACCACAGCAGAACAAACCACCAACTATTCAGAAATTTAGTTTACTCAATTCACCAAAAGCGCATGTCTTTGGACTGTGGGGGAAACCCACACGAACACCGTGAGAACATGCAAACTCCACACAGAAATGCCAACTGGTCCGGTAAGGACTCGAACCAGTAACCCTCTTGCTCTGAGGCGACAGTGCTAACCACCAAGTCACCGTGCCACCTGCTTGGTGATAATAAAATATATATTTTTTTTTACAAATCGAATGGGTTTAGAAAGACATGAGGGTGAGTAAATGGTCATTTCTGGGTGAACCATAATTTCTGTTTTCCTTCTAGCTTAAATTTATACTTCTGCCTTGGTACCTGCCTTGTGAGTAGTTGTGCATTTATACTTCTGCGTGCAGTTTCTTTGTGGATGTTTTTTTTTTCTGAAAGCTACATGTAGCTAAAACTAGTGGACGTGCAACACCTTTAATCATGAGGTAAACACAAAACAAAAGCCTCTATCTGGAGCTCTTCACGTGACTCGACACTTGAAAACAAACGCTCCATCGAGCTCGCGGCTCTCAGGACCGCCCACGCTCATCACCACTACCAAGTCGACCAATTAAAGAGCTTGCGCGATGTGCATGTCAGCATAGGCATCAGCCATGGCGAGTGTTATGTGACCGTGCGAAGGCTGCGCCAGACCATACAGGTGCGACGCAGAAGTAAAAATCAGCCTTTAGGGTTTAAAGCATGGGCGTTGCTACCCCCTAAAACTTTTGCGTCTAGCTCATAAACTGTACAGTAAGTTATTGACTCAGTCCCCTTTAAATTTGATAAGAAAACGGTGACAGAATTTGGCTCCTCACCGTCTTTTGTTTTTCATTTGATCAGCCGTGGACAGCGAGAGAACGAGGTGTGTGTTTATTGATAAATTGTTATAATATCTGCTTATTTACAGTTCTTTGATATAGATTGTATCACCAGTATCCCCCAATGTCACGGAGGAGCAATCAGGTTTTCTCGGCATTCACCTCATCAGCACAGCTGTTTCCTCCAGGGAAAAATGTAACTCTTAATGAACATTTCGCTATTTTTATTTCAAAATGAACTACCAATATTAAACACTTTACAGTTCATGTAGCATTACCTAGACCTTACAGTCTTGCACAGAAAGGATTAAACACAGTGACAGAACCACTTAGAGAATGTACTAAACTGTCATTGAGTCACTGACAGAGATAGAGACATCAAGTGTTGTCTAGTATTAAAAAAAATACTTTATTATCATTCAGATCGTGAAATATGTGAATGAACCTGTTCGTTTAAAAATATGTATTTATATGTGTGAAGTTTAATTTAAAAGGGGCAGTTTATCTATTTAATATATGGAAACAAAAATGCACTTGAATATAGAAAGTGTTTTTTACTACAGTAAACAGGTGTGTTGAGCATATTTAGCTTATTCAGAACTCAAATGGTTATGCCTGTCTATGTAATACTAGTATACAACCCTACCATATTAAACAAACATTTTTAAGTGTATTACTATTAAATTACTATTTATAAATGTAATATTAGGCTTATATATATATATATATATATATATATATATATATATATATATATATATATATATATATATATATATATATATATATATATATATATATATAATTTATTTTTTTTTACCTAATAAGGAGCTGAGCCCCCTAAAATGAAAATACTAAAATCGCCCCTGGTTTAAAGGGTAATCACATTAAATTGTAACAGTACAGACTTCCCAAAAAAGAAAAAGCTTGAAAAAATAGATGTGAAATGAAAAGTGAGACAAAAAAAACTGAATGGAACATTTGCATGTTTGGACTGATTGGTGTATTTGTTTGATTTTTGAAAATTGTGAAAATTGTGAAAATTGTGATTTTTTTTGTTTGATTCCTGATTTGATTTCTTGAACATGATTTGTGGTGTTGAAAACATATATATTTTGAGTGTTTATTTGAGTGAACACAATTTGAGGGCCTGTGTGTAAACAGTGGTTTATAAAGGCCTTTGTAAGGTTTCCTGATTGAAAAAAACCCCAATAAACATAATTTCTTTACTTCCGTGTGCAGCCATGCTGCTGTTGTAGATGGTGTATTCTGGGAAATTTTCTTACCCCTTGGTTTCAAGTGTGGTCCTGGAAAATCTTCGTTTCGAGAGGTATCTAGCCCTTGCCCTTAGCCCTACACCTTCAAGCTAAAGAGAATTGGGACAGGGCTAAGGTGTAGAATTGGGATTGGGATTGGGCCTATACTATGATACTAGTATTGTATCATGTGACACTGAGCTGAAAATTTAGCTTTTTTACCACAGGAATAATTAACTTAAAAATATAAATCAAAACAGAAACAGTTTAGGTTGTAATAACATATCACAATATTACCGCTTCTACTCTTTTTGCACAAATATCCATTCACAAACAAATAAAAAAAAGATACAGAACACTGAATTTTACACAGTAATGTTCAGAGAACTAACAATAATGTACACAGAAGTAAAGGTGAGACTTTCACTAGTTTTGTGATCTACCAATAATGTAACAAAAATATTCAAGATGCAGTAAGGCGCAAACACATATAAACCTGACAGTTTGAAAAGCCAATCAATGACTTTTCTGTCTTGTTGCTGACTGTGGTGTTAGGTACAGCCATTTTTGTTGCCTTTACTTTTAGTTAACAGTCTGAAATCACATGTGGGCGTCATGACAAATCTGAAAGTCCAATTATATGGAAGAATACTGTGAAACACTGCTGTGCAACATGCACAGAGAGACACAGCACTCCAGAGACACTATATTCAGCAATTATTCATTTCAGCAACGCATGTTTTGACGAACAAAAGAGTTCTCAGTCGAGAGAGCTAATTAAGTAATTAAATCACGTAGCGTTGTGCTTGTTTTCAGCAAATACATGCAACAAAAAAGCCTTCAGGTGATGTGGCCGAGCTCAGCATTTCGATTGCGTGACTGTGAAAGGTCGATGGGACTGCTTACAGGCTCTGCACCAAAGACAGCACACATTTATGTGGGAATTAACAATCCCGCTTTGAGGAACACAGGGATTAAAATGTCAGTTACTGGTATATACATTGCCTCCTCGACTCCAGGTTGTGGTTATATTAACTTTATTATAAATGTAGAAGTGCAGAGTTCAAACGCAGTTAGCATCTAACCAGAGGTGTCAAACAGAGTAATTATCAGAGAACACATTAGCAAATAAGGTGAATTATTCAGCAACAATATTTGAAAATTACGAATGCCTATACTGTAGCTGCAGTGATGAGGAAAAATAGCTATGTTTGAGCATTTTGTGCTTATTTTAGGGTCAAATTGGTCAATTTTTTTGGTCTTTGATCTGTGTTGTGTTCCTATTTCAGTCAAAATCAGCACAGTTATTTTGGAAGTGGCTTTTAGCAGCCTTAGAGGATGTCAGTGCTAACATTGGTTAAAATTACCTGTACTAACAATGGACGCTTGTTTACAAAGTGAAAAAAGGCAATTGTCCGAATTATAGACACAATTCGTTTTCAATTCAAAGTTTTTTTCCACCATGAAACTGTGATTTTATATCTCACATTTGACTTTTTTCTCAGAGTTGAAAGTTTATATCTCAATTATGACTTTTTCTGACAAAGCTGTATTTATTTGAGACAGTAATAAAACATAATATTGTGAAAATGTATTTGTGGCAAGGGGGCAGGCTCAAGAGCTGTGGGTAAGTAAAAATTCCACGGTATGAGCTCTATATAAAAGGAGAAACGATAGCTGAGGAAGCTGAATGAGGTCCAGGCCTGAACACAGTTATGAGGAGCTGTCATCCCTTTTATTAATAAATACCTTTAAAGTTTCGTCAGTTCTCAGCCTCCTTTCTCCTGGTTAAAAGATCAAAATCTAACTTTACTACAGTATTATTACCACTTACTGATGTATTTTTTTACTACCACGTACCAATTGTGCTAATACTGATGTATTTTCTGCAATGAAAAAGCAAAATTTAAATAAGTGTTTTCATGATTATTTAAAGAAAAGGATATTTTAGTATTTTTTATAACAATACCAATGTCTTTTATTTTTACATTTGATCAATTGATTCCAGTCTCATTCTGAATACGTACCCCTATATGCATTTCTGGAGAAAGCAAAAAACATCTCAGGAGCTACATTTTTTTGCAGTTTCTGTTTTCGTGAATCCACTAGAGGCTGCTGTGTACGTTTTATCAGATCTCAAATTTCTCTTGCGAGTGCCATTCGTGCCTGCTGTTCCCACGTAAATCCACTAGAGGCCACCGTCGACTGACTGACCAACTGACCACCTTCCCCCTTCCCTAAACCCAACCAATAGTGTTTTAAAAAGCACAGATTGACCTGCCCACCCCCTTCCCTAAACCCAAGTTTTAAAAAGCAATTCAGAAAAGAAAAATTTTTATCCAGTTTTTTCTTAGATTTTACTACATTCTCACACTGTTATTTACTTATTTATTTTATTTTTTAGCTGTTGTTTTTGTCTTAATTGCTTTCAGGAACCGTTCTTCAGTGGACTCAAACCCCATTGTCGTGGACAACTCTGCTCTGCATCATAAGTCCGCCGACGTACAGAAGTAAGTGGTCAGCTGGTAAGCGAGAAAAGAAGTGGTGTCATACCATCCTGTAGCATTCGTTTTAAAGATGAAATGCAGTCGTATGTAGCTCTGGTTACATAATTCGTGATCTCCAGCATTGTATATTGGCCTACATTTTCAGAATGAGCCTATGTTGATTGAATCCCTCCTTGAAGGAAAAAATAATAATGATTAGATCCCAGACATTTACAGGAGGTCTACGTCTCTCTTTTATCCATAGTTACATTTCATTTGTCTTAATAAATAAACACTCTTATCTGTGTCACTTTTTTGCATTAAGAACAAATTAGCAAGCAAGATGCTGAGCCACTAAACACACATTGATGAGACAAGTATGTCGCCATGGTTTAAATCCCATCAAGTGAGCTTTGTGTGTTCATATATCACTGCCAATTTACTCTCTAGAGAATGAACCAAGCAGCATACACACCAGCTCACTGCAACAAGTTGATAACAATATAATGATGTATAATTAGTGCAGTATGCTTCAACACTGAACCCAACAAACTTTCCACAACAGGCAGAGAGTACCGACTTAAGCAGCGGTCACACTGCACTTGTCGCCCCATAAACTTCAATTTATATGCATGAAATTGTGGCAGACTGGAAACGCGAGCTTGTGCGACAAGTTTTGCATGTCGCTGCATTCGAAAGCTCAAATTTGGTGAACTCTGACCTGTAATAAGACCATCAGAAGATCAAAACATGACTCCTCCAGATATTTAAAATATGAAGCAATTGCTTGTTTTATCAGTGTCACATCATCTTGTTTTATCCTGCCCCTTTTTGCAGTGCTGTATGAGAGAATTTTGCATGCTCGAACTCTTGTGTGAGTGCAGATTTGAAGAGTTTCTATGATTTTATTTTACGCTTTAGAACATTTCTTAAATGCAGATTTAGTATTAAGGAAACTTCTCTTATTATTATCTAAGATTTGTATAAACCAGCATAATAGTTTTACAAAAACAAGGTTTTCAGGTTTTCTTTGATGAGAGAAAAAGTTCAAACAACAGGCTTTATTTAAAAAACAAAATTTTTTGAAATATTACAATGTCGCGATTTGCATACTATCTGTCATGAATATACACTACCTGACAAAAGTCTTGACAATAACTTGAGTTGATTCTTTGGTATCAGAAGTAGCTTACATGAAAGGCAAAGGCCTCTAGATTACGCTTATTTTACCAAAATAAAATATGATCATGCCTTGATTTTTAATTTTTTAATTAGGACAGTAAGGTCTGACTTTGCTTAGACAAAAGTCTTGTAACATAACAAAAATAATGTACAGTATAGAATATAAAAACATGTTGCAGTGGAAAAAGAATGAATATTGTGTATGACTCTCATGAGCTTGGACGACTGCATCCATAACATCTCTGCAATGACTTAAATAACTTATTAATAAAAGCATCTGGAATGGCAAAGAAAGCATTCCTGCAGGACTCCTTTGTTCATTAAGATAATTTTGATTCATCTTCAATGCCTCCATCTTCATCTTACCCCAGACATGCTCAATAATGTTCATCTCTGGTGACTGGGCTGGCCAATCCTGGAGCACCTTGACTTTCTTTGCTTTCTGGAACTTTGATGTGGAGGCTGAAGTATGAGAAGGAGCGCTATCTTGCTGAAGAATTTGCCCCCTCCTGTGGTTTGTAATGTAATGGGCAGCACAAATTTTAACCTAAGGCTCAGCATCTTTGGTCCATGCAAGTTCCAATTTCTCTTACAATTGGGATCGACGACAAGACATTTGTCAGGTAGCGTAGTATTCGAAAATAGAATTAGCATATTCCAAATCATTGGCTGTTTTTTAATTCCAAGAACGCAGAGAAAGGATTTACGTTCTTGTGAAGACCGGTCTTGTCAGGTCACCTCAGAAGAACGAACTCAGGAGACCATGAGAACAGAGAACGCGTCCTTTTGAGAAATGAGATATGTGTTCTTCCTGATGGTCACGTGACCTTCACGCGTTCTTAAATGAAATATATACTATGCATAAAAACATTAAAAATAAATGTTGCACAATATAAATAAAACATTTTAATATGCATTTCAGCAAACAAACACATTTAATGTGTTTATTCCTTTATTAAGATGTCTATGGTAATGTTTACTTTTACCATTTCATTTAGGGAAACTCCTAAGGTAAATAAGTGATATCTCTGAACTTTAATAATAAATCTAAATAAAATGCTGCGCTTCCCACCTCCAGTAGCAATGACTTCTGGGACTTCTAGAGCGAGATCGGTGCTCAAGTCTGCATCGGTGCATCCTCGATATCAAGAACACATCCGGGAAGTTTCACGCGTCCTCTGTTCTTGTGGTCTTGAGTATTGGAACTGAACTTTGGCAGCTGATGATGACGTTACACGAGGACGCAAGACCGCTGAAGAACGCATATTGAGAAACAGCCATAGTATGTTGAAACAAATATTCCAAAGTTAGCCTGATGGTTGACTATTTCTGGATGAAATTCAAATTCAAAGTGCCATGCATACTTTAACCATGTCTGATGTGAATTCGATTAGAACTACAAATGCTGATTAAAACCGTTAAACTACAAAGACGGCGCACAAGCGAGCCCGACGGTTAATTGAAGAGGTTTAAGTAAAAAAGTCTGAATGATAATGTTGATGTTAATTACTGGATAATACTTAAATCAGGCTTTCCCCGTTATATTTCATATATACAATAACATTACCATACCATATACCATTATATACAACAATGTGAACTTATACTAAGACGTGTTCGATCATCAACTTCTGAATGCATAATTCTGCAAACACCTAAGGGAAAAATTTCTCTGCAGATTAACCAACTGCTGCTTTTCCAATATGGTATGAAATTAAATATTTAAGAAATGTGGACGATATGTTGAGATGATTGTCAGGGCACATACTGTAACTAAGAAACAGAACCTTCCCTTAATGAGAAGTAATATGCCCTAAAACTTGCATATTCTTGTTACAGACTATTACATGCTTTTTTCCTCACAAAAAAGTACATACTTTCAACATATAGTACAGGCAAATTGAGATGCAGCAAAAGTCTTCACTGACACTTGATTTTTCATTCAAAGTTAGTCTAAAAAAACGTAAATAATTTTGTTATACTAGTTAAAAGTCTCATCACATCCAACTAATCATCAATAATTAAAGTTGTCTGATTAGATATTCTTTGGAAGCCTCCATGCTCTTCTTGCATTAAAAAAAGTTGATTATGTCTGTTCAAATTCTAATGTTATGTGCTTCCCACCAGAATGTTGTCTCAACTTTTTAAAAAACTTTCAGTCTCTTCCTCACACTAACTTTTACTGTTTGTATTTTTTCACTGATCACTTTTATGATGCTTTTCTTACACTACAAAGCTAAATAGGCACAACCCTCATCCATTTCCATTATACAGAAAGTCTGACATAACAAAAAAATGCTCAAGTTTGGAACAACATGAGGGACCAGTAAATAACGACTGTACTTTCATTTTGAGTAAAACTACCACTTTAAAAAGAAGTGACGAATGGAGAGAAAGCCGGAAAAGTGACCGAAAAGCAGAGAAGGATAAAGCAAAAGAGATAAGCGCAGAAAACGAGCCTGTCTACAGCTTATCTTAACACATCGGCTACAAAAATATCTTATTTCTGTTTCATACTCTTGTCCTTTTTTTCCCTCTCACTCTCCTCCTTGTCTGCTCTCTTTGCTGTCACAGATTTCGCTTCCTGTGCCCAAAATATGAATATTTTAGAGCTAAGAAGCTTAAAGGGAACAATGAAATGGCCTGAAGTTAAATCATACCCCATTTCCAGCTTTACAGAGCAAAGAGAGCGACTGAGTGAGTGAGAGAAAGAAAGAGAGAGACTGAAGGAGAAGGAAAGCAAGGGAGGAGAAGCTTTTTTGGAATGATGAATGCAGCACGGTGTATCTCACAGTAACTACAAAGTTCATCCTCTTTCATTGGAAATTTCTGGACATCGCAGGTCATGCATCATCAACAAGACATTTAACAGACAAGGTTGGCAAGACACAAAAAGAGTGGAGGAATATTACCACAAAATGCTCAAAAGTTGAGACTTTCATATATGGTGCGAGCAAAATTTGAATCTAAGACTCAGTGACTAAGTTATAAAAGTGTCTGTTTTTAGTTTGCATGTTAATGTGGATATCTCAGACTAAAGCAGTTCTGTTTGCAAGAGCAAGTTTGCAAGGGGAAAAAAAAGCTGGCTAAGTCCCCTCGTTCCCAAAGTTCTGTATTTATTTCTTCTCTTTTTTGGGGGATTGTAGTTTGCAGGGAATAGACGTGCTCCCATTGGCATCACAAGCAGCAAATTCAGGCTCAAACCAAAATGTCTTTGATGTCTTTTTTTGACGGTGGAATCAGAACAGAGGCTTTAAAAATAGAAACAGTTGGATTGAGTCTTCATGAAAACCTTCAATGCTTTCCAAAAGAATACCACTTATTTAACTCATGGATGTGTGGGTCGGATCTAGGACTGCACAAACCATCATTTCAGCATCGATATCACATCGCAGGATATCAGTGTCGAGTCATTCGAATGTGTTATTTTTTTACCTGTGACTGTATTATGAATTTTAAAAGCATTCAGACATAACTTTAATAACGATGAATTTGATTGAATTATTTTTATTTGTACTATTCAATTACTGTACCTGAATACTGTTAGATTCAGGAAATGATTAAACAGTATTTATTTAATTTGTACATATATTTTTTTATAGTATTTACATATGCTTGTTAGTGGTGTAATGGATCACAAATCTCACGGTTCGGAGTACACTAAGATTTTTGAGTCACGGATCGGACCATTTTTTTTGGAACACCAAAAAAGGCAGGAGACAAATGTCATTTGCTTTCCATTTAAACTAAAATATTACTGCAAAAACCAGTGGTTTTAACAAACAGAACTTAGAACCTGCAATTTTAATAGAAATAAAAATCAAGAAAAAAAACTCCTAAAAAAAGGAAAATATTCAATACGAAAAATCATCTTTGCTATTGTTGCTGATAATGCTAAATATAGAAATCAAACATCCTGTACAATAGATCATATTTATTTTAAATTAATGATTCAACAATCCACACATAAAACTTCATGTTTCATTATAGGGGTATCAATTTTAAAAATCTATTCAGTGACATGATTTTGATGGTTGTTTGTTGCCACCCATTGGTTACACAGTGTAATTCACCAGTATCAAGTTCCATTAAATGGTAATTTACCATAACCATCAGTGTTTATATCTGAACTATAAACTGTTCTCCTAGTGCTTCTGTGTTATTTAATTGTTTGTAACTAACTGAAAAAGTGTAAAAACTGAATCTCTCTCGATCAAACGCAAATTTGAATGCAATATATATACATATACATACATACATACATACATACATACATATATATATACATACATATATATATATAAAATATAGTGCAGCCCTAGTCGGATCACAATTTCATGGCGCAGAATGACAACTGCCTGTTCTATGTCACCTTGGTCTTGATACTGTCACTTAAGAGAATAATTAAAAATAAAGTTTGTACAAATGCCATTCCAAAAAAAAGTAGGACTTTGGCAAGTAGCACTTTCACTTTGACAATGCTCAGGTTTATCTCCCACCGATGTCAACAAAGAACTAACAATTCCACTAACAAGAGGTATAGAAGACAAAATGCGGGCCAGCAAATTGATTTTACAAAAAACTGCTGTGTGTTGAATAGTCTGGTTCAGATGAGTGATTGGGAAGGTCATTTAAACCAAATTCAGGAATAATAGCAGCAAGAAGACACAAGCTCCAGAAGGGTGAGGGTCATCGTCCCATTCAGACTCAAGAATTGAATAGGGTTTTTTTCTGCCTTGAAAAATAAAATTGGTTTCTGAAGGTTATTTCTTTGTAGCGAGCAGATGAAATGAATAGGGAGTGTCTGTTATTCCAGGTGAGCCTAAATGCAAGAAGCAATCAGCATTTATTTAATATCAGCGGACTGATGAAAAATTATTTTGCCCACTGAAGAGTGACCAATTATAATCATGCAAATTAAAAATAAATAGAATATACAATAAATGTACTAACTAAAAATATTGTACAATAAATAAACACATTTTTCTTGTACAAGTCATTAAAATCAAAGTTTTTATCAAATGAAATGTCAAAACTTCACTTCTCTAATCAATAATCGATTACATTAATGTGGCTGGCAAACTATAATCGCTTTGCTGAACGGAAGAATGAACAATTTAAATGAGTGCGACATAAAAGAGTTCTTTGGTCAGCAAGTCCTCAGTTCTAGGAAAATCATAAAAGGGTCTGACTAAGCTATTGACTTCTGTGAGAGGAAAGAACTGCGAGTCAAGGGTAAGTCAGAGAACAAAGACGGGCTTCCTTATATTAATTTGAATCTGCACTGCAGCTCTACCAGCATAATAGACATTTAATGGCTTTCAGAAAACGTATAATACAATTTATTGGGAGTTATTGACAAATGACTCTTGAAAAAGCCAGGGTGTTATCGGTGACATGACTAAATTGACGTGTGAATGCTTAAAGAACCAGGAGACAATTATTATGAGCCCTTAATGATTTTCACTAAAAGTTTTATACTGTAATAAATGAACAGATTGTTTCATGGGCTGAAAATGAGTTGTGGTGACCCCCGATAAAGTGTCGACTTGAGGACTGCAGCCATTATAAACTCAAGCAAAACCTCAGTGTGGTTGCCATGATGCTGCTATAAAAGATTTATTATACTTTTCATCAAAAACCAAAGTTGTGCATCTGATACAGCCACATGGCAATTATGGGATAAGAATTAAAGTATTATAGAGTTAAAATGTCATGCACATATCATTAGAGTATTTTAGCTGTACTCAGTTATCAAAATTATGGATGATGCTGTTAAATATAGAGAATTGTATTTATGATATACTGTACTATGTAAAAATCAAAAGAGTTTTTAAGCAAAAAACCAATGACTGCAATACAATTTTACCATGATTTATGGAGGACGGAAAAACACATGATTCAGTTTAACAGTAGCTTATTTTTTAAGTATACAAATGTATTTTAATAAAATCAAATATGGCCACTTAATGTTTAATAACAGAATAATTATGTTGTTTCATTTTTTACATTATCCATTACATGTAATGATGATGAAACAATTTCATATCAAGTTACTTAATACATTAAAGTAGACCCTTTCTTCATAATTTTGTCAATTTACTTGATAATGTCATAAAATGTCCAATAAATTTTAAAAATAATACATTTAATTGTTGTTGATAAATGTTTTGTTGATTTTCAGTTCATATTTTTCAATTTAATATGCTAAAAAAACGCAAAATGCTAAAGGCAAGTTTAAACTTTGAGTTATACATACAAAGTTGAGTATGAACAAAGTCCCTTAAGGCAAGTCATTTCACTCGGCGGCCATCTTTGAAACACCTCTCGGGCAGTATGCTCGAACATTCTGTCTGAATGAGGAAACATCAAATTCTCCAAAACTGTTAACCAAGCTTACAATTACATAACATATTTGGAATCACCAATAAAATTAAACAACAACTGTCTCATAAGTTTCATTTCTAAACATCTGAATCAAACAAAATCGGCATATTTTCAGCTTACCTAAGCTAATGCGCATGCGCACTCGAAAGAAACGAGATCACGACACCAACCTCATTTATGGCTGTTCTACACATTATCATGCTCTGAATAATGCTTCGTCAGATCGCGCTGCTCTTATGAAGTAATTCACAACTTGTCTTAAAATGACAGCAACTCTTTGTTTACATGTTTGTGGGGCGCTTGAGTAGTTGCTGTCATGTGATGTGCGTTTGACAGGACGGACTGTACCTCACGTTCATTTCATACACATTACATTTGATGTCTGTGAAGCAAGTATTCACTGAGATTCCAGAGCATTTGTTCTAATTCGAGCTTCCCCCTGGAGAAATGTCAGTCTATAGCGATCACTAATTGGCTCCTGTACTAGTGGGCAGGGCTTCATCTGCCATATTGACCATTACTCTTTTCCCCATTCAAAACTATACGAGTGACATGTCTTGTGTATTCTGGAGTGTGTGGTATGAATTAGTGGAAAAAAATGTTTTGTTGTTGTTTTGTTTTGTTTTGTTTTGTTTTGTTTTGTTTTGTTTTTTTTTGTTTTGTTTTGTTTTGTTTTGTTTTGTTTTGTTTTGTTTTGTTTTGTTTTGTTTTGTTTTGTTTTGTTTTGTTTTGTTTTGTTTTGTTTTGTTTTGTTTTGTTTTGTGGCTGATGTTGATGCCCTCTCTAATATGCCAATATGGTTCTATGAATTTACATAAGGAGCATAAATAACATGGATAATATTTACAAAAGTTAACAAAAAAAATCTGAAATATGAAAATTACATAAAAATTATTAATTCAATCGATCGTTTTCCTACGGATTAGTCCCTTTATTTATTAGGGTTTAGTCCTTTATTTATTTTTAAACCGCCAACTTATCCAGCATATGCTTTACACAGTGAATACCCTTCCAGCCACAACCCAGTACTGGGAACCACCCATACACACTCATTCTCATTCATACACTATGGCCAATTTAGTTTATTCAGTTCACCTATATAGCGTGTGTCTTTGGACTGTGGGGGAAACCAGAGCACCCAGAGGAAACCCACGCGAACACAGGGAGAACATGCAAACTCCACACAAAACGCCAACTGACCCAGCCAGGACTCGAACCAGTGACCTGCTGTAAGGCGACAGTGCTAACCACTGAGCCACAATGTCACTCTTAATAAAAAGATGTACATTTCAAATAGTTAACTCTTGATTATGTACATGTTTTGTACTGTAGTTTACACATGTTAAGAAGTTGTTTTTAAAAAAATGACTAATCACTAAAGCAATGCTGGCTTTGGCATTATATCAGTAGACCACTGTGAATATTCATTTTCATATTTGTTCAAAATTACATTTAACAGTGTTAAACTATTCATTATAATTAGGGATGCACAATATTATCAGAACATTGGAATTGGCTGATAAAGGCCTAAAATCCTTGATACTGAAAATTATGATTAATATCTTGCTGTTAAAATAATGTGTTGATTTTTGCACCTGCAAGAACGTGTCTGTGTGTCTCTGTGTGTGTGTGTGTGCGTGCATGCATGCATGTGTGTGTGAGTACTTGCATTAATTTGTGGGCAAAAGGAGTTGAAAATAAACAACATATCAGACAATAGCAAAAATCCAATAACATGCATCATTTTGATTATTATTTTTACAGCACAGATAAATGCTCTGATATGGTTTGTGATTGCAGTGCACACCCGAAAGTTTAGTACCGTCTCAAAAGCAGCACACAGTCTGTGATAACCCGTTTATGATGATTATGTGCATCCCAGCATGCCTTCAGAAGAGCAGAATGAATGCAGTTATATATCATATCTTAGGCTTTAAAAGTGATTGTGAGTGTGTGTGTGTGTGTGCCCACACTGAGAGAGTGTGCTGGCTCACACTGCGATGAGTCATGCAGGAAGTGTAACAGCAGTATCATTAGCATGTTATCCACATCCGCCCACTCAGCCTCTCTCTCTCTCTCACACACACACGCACACGCACACACACACACACACACAGCTTTCAATTGTTGCAGATGACAAACACCTCTCATTGATGATGCTAATCATTGCCCTCTGCTAAGCAGTGCATCAACAAAACACACAAATGCACAGATGTACACAAAATACACAAGCGCAGTTGCCAAACACAAAAATGTTTCACAATGTGACAAAGAAAGCACCCAAAAGTTAAGCAGAGGATCAGAATTGGATTTACCAGATAATACAGAAAGATTCAGCTGCCGCCAGTTTCCCTCAACACGAAATGGGCTTTTTACATTCATACAAAAGGTCAATAATTCAGAGGAGAAAGAGTCTCAGGAAGTATTTAGCACTAAGCAGTTTGCTAAATTGAAAATCCATAAATGGAAAATCGCTATGGTAACAGGTCTTTTCACATATGTTTCTCTGCTATTACTAGTAATACGTTACTGTAACAGCATTACTTTTGACAGTAACAAATACTGTAATGCATTACTTTTTAAACATATTAACTCTGTTACTGTTACAATATGATGCGTTTGTCTGTACTTGCTAAATGAATTAATTTTGGCTGCAGTCTAGCCTACATCTTCCTGTTTACAGCGGCGACACATTTTGGGATTGGTGGATGCCAACCAACCATTGTAAGGAAGGCATGCCATGTACGAGGCGCCAGACTGGACAAAAGTCAAGTGAAAGCAGAGAGGCCGAGTGCATGTGAGAGAGGGCAAGCGTGCGCATGAGAGAGATCAAATGCACGCGAGGTTGGCCAATTGTGACTATTAACGTTATTATTATTAATTACTATTACTAATACTACTATTTTTGTGGTTTCAAATAAATAAGCACACATTTATAATCTGTATAACAAAATTGATTAGTGTAGAAGACACAGTGACATATTTCTGTTCAATTTCAGAACATGTTATTTTAAATGTTTAGTGTTGTATTGCTCAAAAATGCTGTGATTTATTTTTTTATTGTTAAACATATTTTTATAGCTGTATACAACAGCAGATTTTGCATTTTAAATATACACAGCTTACTTTCCATAAGTTGCTGACATACCACATTTAATTTGTGGTTAGTTTGAAAATTGCTCATAGATTTCATTTTTGAGCAGCTGTTATGTTTTCGTTTTGTTAGAAGGCATAAAATTTATGTTTTTTTGGAGTTTCACCAAATTGATTCTGAATGATAATTCAGATTACCTTTTACTTATTTATTTCAAAAAGGTTTTGTGTTTATTGTATATTGGCGCTATTTTTTATGCTCAAGCTGTGAAGTAACATGTTTAAGAGTTAAATACAATAACTTTTATGATGCTGAAGCTTTAGTTTTTGCTCTTTTTGTTTCTGTATATATTATTCCAACACAGGCTCATTCTAATTACGTACCTCTATATACATTACTAGAGAGCGGCAAATACATCCCAGGAGGTACTTTTTTGCAGTTTTTGTTTTTGCAAATCCACCAGAGGCCGCTGTGTACTGACTGAAATACTGACTTACTGACTGACTGACTGACTGACTGACTGACCAATTAACTGACCCACATTTCCCTTCCCTAAACCCAACAAATAGTGCTTTGAAAAGCACAGATTGACCCACCCACCCCCTTCCCTAAACCCAATGCAGAAAAAGAAGAGCCCTCGTCTGATTTTTACCATGTTTTCAGATTTTACCACGTTCTCACCGTCTTTATTTTCTTGTTTATTTTATTTTTTAGCTTTTGTTTTTGTCTTACCTGCTTTCTGGAACCCCATTATCGTAGTCAACTCCGCCCTGCATCTCAAGTCCGCTAATGTACATGTCGAGCTACTGGAAAAACTGGTAACAGCGGAAAAGCCGTCCATTCGGAGGTAAGCGGTCAGCTGGTAAATGTGAAAAGGAACGCTATTATACCATGCTGTAGCGTTTGTTTAAAAGATGAAATGCAGCCATACGTAGCTCTGGCTACATAATTCGCGATCTCCAGAAATGTATATTGGCCTACGTTTTCAGAATGAGCCTATATGTATGTTGTATTATTCAGCTGGTTTATAACCTTGTGATATTTTCATTTTTGTACTGCTCATCTGACTTAAACAAATTAGTGTTTAAAAATGACTTTTTATTTAAGTTTGTCTTGTGTTTTAGTTGTGAGAATGTAAATTAATTAAAAATGTAATGCTGATCAGCAGTGTAGTCTCCATGCAGCACTTAAGTGATGTTATAAGGGCATTAATGGGAGCATTAAAAAAGTTCTCAAAAACTATAAAAGTAACTCAAAAATTACTTTAACAGTAATGCATTACTTTTTGGTGTAAGTAATCGATAAATTAATTGAGTTACTTTTTGAATTAAGTAACTAGTAACTATAACTAGTTACTATTTTTCAGTAACTAGCAAAACACTGATTCTCTGAAAACCGAAAACAGTAACATCAGCAACAACGCAGCGATAAAAATCGGAGAGCGTTTATTAAGCGTTGCGCTTTGTTTTGAAGGTCTTTTTCTGACAGTTGGATTCAATTTAGTTTCATTGTGTTGTTTTAGGACGTTACTCACTTCTGTCTGAATTACTCTGCAGCTTCTAAAGTAAAAAGGAAGTATTTTCAAAACATTTAAGCTAAATGAAAGTTTCATCAGTGTAATCTCCATATGACACTAAACAGAAGTGAAATTAAAAAGATAACATCTTGCAAGACCGTATGAAGGATTTAATGAACGCAATTTGAGTGAAAACTCTTGGATATTTCATTAAAGAGCTGGATCTAGAATCCAATACGACAAAACTTGCTATAAAATGAATGATGGATATGTAGCTCCATCTGCCGTGATGAGGATTGTATGGCTCCTTATATTATTATGTACAATCTAAATTCACGTTGGTTGCATAAGGTTTTAGAGGCGAGTCTGTAAATAAAGATCTAAACAAATATCCCTGATTCACCAGGCTTTGCCAAACTGTGAGCAAAAATAGCCATGATAATTGTGAAGAAAGCGCTGATGCTTTGGGCCAAGGCTTATCTTACGCAGCTGCTAGCAGAACTGCTCTCAATCAGGATGAGGATAAAGACAAGGATGAGGGAAAGATATGGACGGGGAGACGGATAAGGTCAAGGATGAGATGAGGATGAGGAAAGGGATGAAAAGAAGGATAAGAATAAAGAAGAGGACAAGGACAGGACTTAACAATAAGGCTTTTCTGGCTGACATGTAGTTCGGTAGGCCAGAAGTTCGACTTTGCAACATTTTTCAATCCAGGCTCACTGAAAAAAATGCGACTCAGTCTCTAGTACATATTTTTCTGCGGTTTCTACATTAAATCAGCACTATAGAAAGAGAAAAGTGCCAAGAAATATCAATAAATAATAAATGAAATTTTGTTTTTATGCAGTTCTTTACAAAGACCTCAAAACACTTTAACAATGTGCATAATTTGTAAACAAATATCTTTGCATCACATTGCAAATTACAATTTTGTATATGGTTATGTTTTGTGTATTTTCATATAACTACTTTTATTAAATATTAAGGTTTGTTTACAATGAATAATAGTTTGGATATTGACCAACATATCCAGTCAGAAATATTAGCTCTCCTGAATTATTAACCCCCTGTATATTTTTGCGCCAATTTCTGCTTCATGGAAAGACCTTTTTTTCAACACACTTCTAAACTAGCAGAAATAAGAAGTTACTAATTTCTAGTAAACTAGTAGTAGCATTTTATAAAAAAGTTTTAATAAATAATTTCTAATAATTGATTTCTTTTATCTTTACCATGATAATACTACATAATATTTGACTAGGTATTTTTCAAGACACTAGTATTCAGCTTAAAGTGACATTTAAAGCCTTAACTAGGTTAATTAGGTTAACTAAGCAAGTTAGGGGAATTAGGCAAATCATTGTATAACGATGGTTTGCTCTGTTGAAAACTGTAGAATAAAATGTAGAATATTCTAGCCAAAATAAAACAAATCAGACTTTCTCCAAAAGAATAACGCTTTGAAAAACTGTTAAACATAATTTGGAATAAAATTAAAAACAATTCACAGAAGGACTAATCATTTTGACTTCAATTGTATATCAAAACACAAAAATAAACAAAATTGAATAGATAGTTTAAATAAAATGCTGAACTTGACCGGTCAGTCTGCATGACTATGCAATTAGCAATTCAGTCCATCTCAGGAGAAGCTGTGAGAAATCAAGATAAACAGAAGCACAACTCAAAATACTATACTATAAATACTATGTGCTTTCTAATCTGAGACATGCAGGTGCACCTGATGTGTTTGTCACAACAACAAATTATCATCTGACAACCAGAGCTCTTATAGAAAATAAATGGATGGCTTTTTGGAGATTTCCGGACATTAAAGGGACAGATAATTTGCTGTTCATTTACTCACTTTCAGGCCATAAAAGATGTAGATGACTTTTTTAACTTGTAACTGTTGGCCTCTGGTATGCATTATTGGTAATGGAAGTCAATTACCATCACTCTGAAATAAAAAAAAAAATGTATGCATGCAAAAAAATAGTTCATTCATTAAGTGACGAGGAGCCAGTACAATGAAAAAAAATATTCAAAGATGATTCCTTGAATTTACTTAATTTTTTTACGTTAAGTGGTTGTAAACAATTTATTTGGGCTCAATTTAAACAAACAAATTAAGTTGAACATTGCTCAATTTAATTTGTTTGTTTAAATTAAACACAAATAAATAGTTTGCAACGGTTTTGCATGCAACACTTTTTTCAGTGTAGATCAAACATTAGTGCATGCTAAAAACAGTTTGTCCAGGCTGTGGATAACATTGTTCAGTTTGTTGCACCAAGCAATCGTTTTCCTTCATTTTGATACATCTTTAGAATCTTCAGGAGCCACATCTATGAATTCGGATTTGTACTGTATGTATTTGTTTTTAGAATCTCAAAGTGATGGAACCCACTGACTTTTATTATACAACTAAAACTTTTACCTTTCTACTGGAAAAAGTCACCTACATCTTGGATGGACTGAGAGTGAGTAAATTAAAAGAAAATGTTCAGTTTGGGGTAAATTATTACTTTAAATGTAATGTTTTCTTAATCAAGCCTAAGTCAAGTTAAGCTTTATTTTCATTCTGCTACATGTGTTGACAAAGTGGAAGCAAATGATGGATCTTGCATGACCATGGAGCTACATAAATAATGTATTATTCATTTAAAATGTATATTAAATGTTTCATAATATCAATGATTATTTATTAAAATGGTGAACTTGTGTGTTTTATGTGTGCAAGTGAACTGCAGCTCTAATGGAGTCTCCTGACCAAGCAGTTGTACACTAAGAACAAGCAGTCAATGTCAGCACTTTGGTTAAAAATATATTAACTTTCGATTTGTTTCTCGCCAAACCCCATCATAAACGCCATGAACACTGTGAATAACAGTATTGCAACACTAAAAATATATTTCAGATGAACCCATTATTTAATATTTAAAAAAGAAAATGGTTGATGTGGATGCTTTTTAGTACTGTTATACAGAGAAGTGTGAGGAAGAATTTTTTTACGTCTCCTTTTGTTATCTGATTAAGAAAGAAGGTTGTATTGCATTGAAATTACACCAGGGTGAGATAATAATGGCAAAATTTTCATTTTGGATGAGCTATTCCATTTAAAATGAATGTATAGGATTAAATGCATACAGTCAGGATACACAAGTTTACACCATGGCCATCAAAATTCTTTGCTAAAAAGAAAAATCTCCCCATGTTTGTTTTTTCTTTTCCTCCACCTGCCCAGGTTTCATGCATCTTTTACAGACTGAGATGTGTTCAGAGCGTCAACAATATCCTGATGACAATGCATCGAGAGTCACACTCTCTAAAGGTCAACCACCCACATGAGGGCCAATTAGAGCCTGCTGTCAACTGCTATCACATGTGAATTATCACCTCAGAACTGCAGAGAAGTGACGTCAGCCGATGAGAGGCCACAGATTTTGATGAATATTCCGTCCTCCATTTCCTCCTGCTATTTGTCTTGATTTTTCTTTTTGTTTTCTGTCACCAATGTCTCCATCTTTCTTGTTAACACAATGAAGAAAGAGCTATTTTTTTTTAAACTTGAAGCTGCTTGCCAATCGCAGATGATGGATTCATATAATCACTTCTGACCCTGATCAAGATCCTCTGCTGTAGATCTTTGAGTGGAGGTCTGTCTGACTATTTCACACTTGTTTTTGTTTTGTTTTTTTTTTCTTTGTGCTTAATAAATCCAAAAATTTAGTATGTGCTGAAAACTCTTACTGAATGATAAAAGATTAGTAATGTTCAAGCTGTGAACTCCTACTTAATTTATTTGATGATTTATAGATAAAGAAATAATAATAATTAAAAATAAATAAATAAAAAATAATAATAATATTTTTATTATAATTATTAGTATATATTTCAAAGATATCTAATTGTTAGTAATATTTACAACAACATTATTATAGAACATGGTTAACTAATACTAAACAGCATTAATAAATATTAATTATCATTATTATTATTATTATTATTATTATTATTATTATTAGCAATAATAATAATAATAATAATAATAATAATAATAATAATAAGCTTTTTGAAAATAAAAATATTTTTATACTTATAAGCAGCAAGGAACCTAGATGCTACATCTGCGCAACTGTTTCGGTCAATGAGAAATCTTAAAACGTCTTTTTTTAGATAACAGACAACACCTCAGGCTGAATTCTCTTCAAACTCACAGGTTTAAAGTCTATACTGTAAGTGGTTCAGGACAAATTAATAGCAGAGATTTATACCTGAGGCAATGGATTTAAACAAACTTCAACCCAGAACGCCTTGTGAATATCAATTTGCCTTGCCAGCACTAGAGTATAATAAAACGAACTAAGAGGATTTCAAGCATGGTAATAATTTTATCATAAGGACACTAAGATCAACAAAAAGAAGCACACTTGAACATTACAACAAGTGACGTCCTGTGTTTTGATTTTTATTCAGCTAAAATACTTGGGATACTCAGCCCCAATACTGTACTCCAATAAGTAAATAATTGATGAATGGTGCATCAATCAGATCACAGTGAAAGATTATAAATCTACAGTATATACCAGGTTCTGCCAAAACTATCATATGCTGAACAGATTTTGTGATACACTTAATCACTTTTATTCATTCCCCAATAATAATTGTTATTGTATTTAAAAATTACCAGATGTGTATTGTTTATGCAATTATTGACTCACGGGTTTTGTTTAATAGCTTTCACTGTTGAAATATACCCTAATGTAGTCCACAATTGTATTTTTAAATGTATTATTATATATTAATTCATTGTACTATCATTATTTTTTCTGATCACTTTTTCAGTGGAACAAAATGAATTTGCCATTAAAATTTCTCAGTTAAAGAGGCAGTACTTAAATTATATTTAGTGACAATTTAATAACAAACTCAATTTGTACCACTACAATTGAGGTCAAGATAAACATTAATGACATTGTTATTAAATTCATGGCACAATATTAATGGCCCCATGACATGTACATAAAACATGTAATGTTTATGCCAGATTTATAACAGTTATGTTGTCTTGGTAATGTCAAATTGTCAAAGACAAACACAGGTTATGATGTATTTTCTTGTCTAGTTTTCATAACAAAGAAATCTAAAAAAAATATATCACTTTTCAATGAATGACATATCAGAGCAAATGACACTAAATGACAAAAAGTAGCTCATATTTAGTAGATTGTGTTTAGTATATTGAGAATATTAGTTATCTATAATTCAGAACTCTATATTGTTAAAATTATTTATTATATATTATATATACATATATACAGTTGAATCAGAATGAGTAGCCCCCTTTTGATTTTTTTTCTTTTTAAAACATTTCCCACATGGTGTTTAACAGAGCCAGGAAATTTTCAGTATGTCCGATAATATTTTTTCTTCTGGAGAAAGTATTATTTGTTGTATTTCAGCTAGAATGAAAGCAGTTTTGAATTTTTTATGAACCATTTTAAGGTCTAAATTATTAGCCCCTTTAAGATTTTTTTTTTTCGACTGTCTACAGAACAAACCATCATTATACAATAACTTGACTAATTACCCTAACATGCCTAGTTAACCTTATTAACCTACTTAAGCCGTTAAAAGTCACTTTAAGCTGTATAGAAGAGTCTTGTAAAAAATCTTATCTCTGTTAAACAGAAATTAGGGGAAAAAACAAACAGAGGGGCTAATAATTCTGCCCTTAACTGTATATATTTATACAACAGTTCTGTCTCGTCCTTGAATCTAACTGGCTGATAGTAGTGCGATATACTGTAAATAACAGCACTTCTACAGCCTCTTTACCTTTTACCCCTATTACTCTGTCCACATATGACAAGCAGAAGACACTCTACAATTTGACAAATGTTGCTGCTGTTGGACAACATAATGTACTTTTGAGGCTTTTTAGTCGAGGATGTAGTTAGATTGCAACTATGCAGCTCATTTATAAAGATAGTGTCTATTTTAAATATTTTTAATTTCCGGGGGCACTAAGGCACTCGGCCTGCAGCCTCAAGCCAATGCACACCTTCCACCAGTGCCAATATACAGCCACATCGCATTGCTACTTGTGTGATAATGCTCATATATATGCTGTAAACTATCATCTGATACTAAATATTTTGTTATCAGAGTCGTTCTGAAAAAAATGGTATGAGGGTATCCAGTCCCACTTTATATTAGGTGGCCTTAACTAATATAGTTCGACTGAAATTAATAATTTGTTACAATGTATTTATTTTTAAATCCACGCTTTTACATTGTACTTATGATTGATTAAATACATTTGTAATTACACTGTTGACCATCTCATACACCTTAACACACCCTAAACCTAACCATACCACCAAACCTGTCCCTAACCCTACCCCGTATTACACCTCAAGAGCACCAGGAGTGTTCTCCAATACATTATGAAAACAGTAAGTACACTGTACTTATTTTTTGATGCAAGAACATAGTAGTTAAGGCCACCTTATATAAAGTGGAACCGAGCATCCCTATATAATAGTTCCTCTGACACTCCACTGACCTCGCAATGAAATTGACACATCCTGAGCACTTGAGGAAACTTAATTAAAACTGCCTCACATTCACGGTAGATGCACAAGTGTGCAGGTTTTTAGCGCTGCATTAAGGACACACCAGGTTTCCTCACACCATAAACACCCAGTTGAAGTACCGCTATGAAGGGGTGAGAAACAAAAGGTGTGTCACAAGTCATCAAAAATGACATTGTTATCAATTTCCACCACTTCAATTTTCCCCCTCATGTCTTTCCCTCTCTCTCAGTTTAAGGGATGACCAAAGCGGTGTGTCTGCAGTGTGTAAATAATTGCAAACGCATGAGTGCATCTGTCAAACATGGTTACTGGGGTCCAGGCTCCACAAACACACACACACATAGAGAGAGAGAGAGAGAGAGAGAGAGAGAGAGAGAGAGAGAGAGAGAGAGAGAGAGAGAGAGAGATTGCAGACAGCTTTCACAGATCCACACACCCTGAAACACAACTGAACTAGAATATAGAGTCTTACAGAAAGTGCAATGCTTCTTTCCCGTAATGCAAAGTGTGTGAGGGCATGGAAATTTCTGTAATAAGACTCGTGGAGGCTGCGGACCACAGCTCCAGATCCAGCTAATTACTAATTTGTGTTCATTTGCTGACACTTTCCATCCATAGTGACTTATATCACGTCTTAATTAAGCGTGACACAAGGCATCAAGTGATAAATCACACGTGTCTGTCAGCAATAATTCCCTTTCAGAAGTAAATAACTCTTTTACAGAGACTTACAATTATTAATGGGGTGTATGTTGGTTCTTTTAAGTTAAGTAAATTTTGTGCTGGGCAGAAAAGGTAAAACATACCCATTTGTGTTTATTTGACATGGACATCACAATTGACCCTTCGCTAAGCCACACCCGAAAACCGCCACACACTAATCATGGCTTAGCAACCGTAGCTACGCCCAGGAGGCCTGTCAAGCTTTCGAGCAAGGGAAACAAGCCAAAGCGTTGTGCATATTGATAGACACAACACAGGCTCATTCTAAAAACGTAGTCCCTCAGACGTTTCTGGAGACCGCGAATAGCTGGGGGTATGTATGGCTGCAATTCAGTTTTTTTAAATGAACGCTACGGGGCGGTGTGATGCCGTTCCTTTTCGTGCATAAAAGTTTATTTTTAGAAAAGATCTTTATTTGCCAAATTCAGTTTTATTTCTGTTAAAATGAAAACATGAAAAATCAATAGTGTAATTATTCCTTAAATTACACATTTTCAGTTATACACAGAGATCACGTTAGTCCTGTTTGAATCTGATGTATGCTGACACATAGGCATCTGTAGCTCTGCCCTCAACACAATCTCTTTTCTAGAGTTCACACTTAGATATGCTTGGCGTTAATAGCAGGTTTGGCATGCTGTCCCAGGAGAGCACCTTGAGCTTGGACATAATTTCAGCCCAAAGCTCCCGCCTGGTAAATAAGCATATAAGGGGGTCCAAGATCAGGTAGGTCTCGAGAGCTCCCCTTGGAAAAGGGAGGAAAAGGAGGAGATGGGGTGGAAGGGGGGATTCTTCCAAAACGAAGATAAGATAGTAGGATGAATTCGGTCTATTTATTGTAAACTTAGACCAATCTGATTGGATTATTACTGATTACAGATGAGAGACCAGCCGTGATCAATCATATCTCCTCTCAAAATTAGTTTAGAAAACTTTAAATTTAAGGCGACGGTCACCAAAACGTTACAATTTGGATCAAAGCCTAAAAGAGAATATTTCAAAAATGTTATAAACAATTATTTGTGTGGTTTTTTGGGATGAAACTTTACATACACATTCTTGGGACATCAGAGACTTATTTTGCACCTTGGTAAAAGGGTATAATAGGTCCTCTTTATGAGAAGCTTTGCGTATATCACTTCCTCATATAGTGACACAGATTCTGAAAATAACACAAGCATCACATACCATACCATACCATAGTGTGTTTAGCAAATAAAAATGTATAATTCACTCACAAAGACATGCAGAAGTGTCTTCGTTCACTATAATATTCACAGAAACTATACTACATGATTCAATTTAATCAGGTATACAACATTTCTTTAGATTTACCGACCCAAAACATGACAATATCTATGACAATGATTGTGTGCTTTTCATGTGCCGCCTTTTAATGACCAGCCTTGATCAGTAACATCTAGGCTGCATTAGCAAACCACGGGCATCTCTATCATCAGAAGGTCTCTGCAGCCTCTTTGCACGTACTTTGTTCATTTAAATCTTCATTTTGGAAAAACAGAAGCAGATGGTGTTTGTGACTGTAGAGTATTTGGGTAGATTTATAATGTATATGCGAGGTTTATCAGAGAGACACAATGCAACTCTAATCGGAGAAATCAGGAGTTAGTCTGTACAACGGTCTACATCCTAATGCAAAACCCAACACACCGTGCCAGTGATATCAACACTGATTTCCTCTGCAGGCTACTTTATCCAGACTGTGTTCAGACCACCTGTGCATTTGCTGAACACTGAAGGCAATCATTTACAGAGTGTTATTTTGGTTATTTATTTTCGCATGCTAAAGAGACTACAGCGTACAAAAAGCTTAACATTTAATTCTACTAATTTATGTGATATATATTTACTGTATATATTCATGTAAAGTATGTATACAGCTTATGGAATACCAGCTTACAGAGCTCATTCTGATTCTGATACAAAACTGTGGAACAGATAAATAATATCAGCTGACAACATTTTTGCTTTTGTTGTGAAGTTGAAAAGCGTTGTAAAAGCACCTTCCAGCAAGTTTAACATTTAATAAATTAAGTATTATCTGTGTGAATGTACTCTTTGTGAGTTCATTTGAGCTTAATACATCTTCCTCGATGCAAAATATAGGAAATCAGTATCTACATTTGTACATCTAACTACTAAAAACAATAATACAGCATGTAAGTTTGAACAATATTCCTGTCACAACTTCAGTCAGACTATAACAAATTATATGACACTTTCAAAAAGATATTTTATGATTTAGCATAAACCTAGAGTATACTGTATGAGTGTGAGTGCTGTTATGCCCTTTTTACAAGCCTTATGTCTGTTACGTTTCAGCTAAAAATACCTTACCAATCTTACCAATTATTGTCATTATTATAATTATTATATGTTACAAAATTATTGCATGCTGTAAATGCTCATTTTTGGGGTCAAAGTAAAAGACACTTTTGTATGTTTCTCCTAAATTGTAAATGAGCAACTGCATGCATTTATGGTTTTGTCAGTTTAAACTCATGATGTACCGTTTTCTGAGCACACAGTCCTAAAGGAGCACTACTTTAAGGACTAACAGAAAGCTACTTGTCAAATATCTTGTAGCACAAGTATAACAGTAAGTTCTCTTTCACATCAACTCTTAGATACAAGCTTATCTCATAACCACACACACACAAAACACACATAATGTTGGTTCTTGTGAAGGTAAGCAGTAGGAGAAGAAATTGCATGTGTATCAGCATATTAGATCTGTGAAACAGCATGGTCACACCACACTATTACAATAGTGCAACTCAAACTGGCCCCTGCCCCTTTATTGTGGAAACACAAAACGTTCAAGTGCAACATCAAGGTTTCAAAAATATTTACAAATATTTATATATTTTAAAAATGTTTGCATACTGTGTTTTGAGCAAACAAGCTCTTCATCGGTTAGTCATTTGTCTAATGAACAGCCTGCAACTTCAAAAAACATGCAAAAGGTTTTCTTTGAATAAATCTTTGGTCACACTTTATTTTAATGTACAATTCATGCTACTAAGAAACCATTAACAAACCATGAACTAAAACTTTTAGCTTAATAAACCACTAATTAGCTGCTTATTAATAGTTAGTGAGGTATTAGTTGAGTTTAGGTATTGGGTAGGGTTATGCCGAGTTCAGACTGCATGATTTTAGCCCCGATTTTGACTCGCCGACAAGTTTTGAGAAATCACCGAAGACTGCCTGAAATCACAGGCAAATTGGTGCTCGTTCATGTGAGTAACAATCACACAGTATGAACTATCAAAGACGCGATGTGAGAGAATCGCCAATGAGTCACCGACGCCCGTGAGATATTTGGCATGCTAAATATTTGGAGCTGTCTGCGATTCAAGTCATGCCGTGTGAAATGTGTTCTGACTGAAAATAGCATAGACGATTTTCTACAGCCAATGAGAGAGCAGCATCGACTAGTATGGGTATCTGCAGGCCAGCGGGAGGATGGGGGAGAAGTTAAAATCGCTCATTTTCAATTTATTTTGACCCAAGAAATTGAGGAAAACTAGTGGAAATTTGGCAGGAGCACCCGTGTCTGTTTGACGTGTCATCTAAGAAATATGAAAGAAAAAGAAAAAAGTTGAGGAGAAATTGCTCATTCTCTTCAAAGGCCAGGTAAACAAATTAAGCACATTTTCTACCCCACTAAAGGCTTCTTTCTCATTATGTAGTTAATAAAACAAGATATACTACATGACCTTGCGTTGTTTCCATGTCATTTCTCGTGTGTGTTTGGTGGTGAGACGTAGTTTGGACAAAGTTGTCGGGGATTCTTTCTTTTTTAAAGTCAAGCTATGTGAAACCCTGTCGCCGATCTTGCAGTGTAAACAAAGCAGCGATGAAACGCTACGCCAGATAGACATGCAGTGTGAAAACATCTGTGACATGACTACTTTGAAAATCATGCAGTCTGAACTGAAATGTAAAAGAAGATCATACTTTGTGAGTGCTAATAAGCAGTTAATATCTTAATAATAGGCATGTAATAAACCAGTAGTAAATGTGTAATAAACTAAAGTGGTGTCAGCGCAATAGCCTAGTGGTTAGCGCGCCGACATATGGTGCAGTAGCATGTCAGGGCGTCCCGAGTTCGAATCCCGGCTTGAGGACATTTCCCTACCCTACCACCCTCTTTCTCTCCAACTTCGCTTCCTGTCTCAATACTGTCCTATCTAATAAAGGCAAAAAGGCCAAAAATAAATCTTAAAAAAAAAAAAAAAAAAAAAAAAAAAACTAAAGTGGTACCAAATTACATAAAGACTTTATAAAAAAAATAAAACATTTCATATTTTGTGCGCTTGGTGTAGCCAACTTTTTTGTTTGTTTGTGTTTGGTCAAGCGGCCATTTTAGATTGACGCGTGAGCATTTTAATTGAGGATATTGTGGATATATATTTATTTTTTTTATTCTTTTTTTATTGAACATTTTGATTTTGAACAAAGCCCGAGATCCACCCAACAAAATATGTATAATAAATCTAGAAAAAAAAAATAAATAAATAAATAAATAAAAACACAATATTACAAAGTACAAAATTAGGATTGAAACATAAATAATACAGTCTCTCTCATATTTGACAAATTGTACAGTTAGGATATAGTGGATATTGTGACAGACGTTTCTAAAAGAAAACACCAACTACAACTAAGATATCTAGATTGGAAAGTAGTGCTTATTGATATAGACCAAAAAAACTCCCTATGAATTTGTAACTTTGTGCTTTTGTAACTTTGTCTAATTGATGATCAAACAAAAGTTGAAAGTGTAAAAAAAACATAACAGAATCCTTTAAGGACAATAACAATAAAGGAACATTTGGGAATGGATGATACCACCCAAGTGCATTTCCACAAAGGTTTAATTTTCAACACATTTTCAAAAATAAAACTCAGAAATGCTTTCTATCACTTGCCAACAACGAAGTAGATCATTATTGAGTGTGAAGTTTGTAAATGCATCTCCACTGTGAATAAAGACATTTTATATACACATATCCATAACAGGATTTAAACTTCTTTGATGTACTGTGCTGATAAAAGGCTATAAGGACAAGTCACATCATTACTTAATGAGAACAGAAACAGAACTGACATAATGGTATGGCCTAACCGTTTGGTTGGAGTCATAGCTTACTGTATTCTGGCAGTCTCTGTTGAGCAGCTGGAGCAGGTCAGACTCAAAGACCTCCACGGAGGGGAAGAGTGTCACACGTAGGCCCTCCAACACACACGAGAAGCTCTTCAGCAGACGAGGCTTCCGCAGCGCATCTGCTGCAACAGAGATAGAATGAATATACCGTTAACATTGTACTCGTTTCCTGTGTGCGCAGCCAATTTGATCCAGCCATTATATTATTTCCCTTTATATTTAATGGCTATTCATTTTTTACAGCATTACAGCAACAAAGGATTTAATTATACAGTAAAAATTAATTTATCAGAACGCTTCAGAATGCCAAGATCCATTTACTCGTGGCAATAAATGAACAAGTGCACAGGATAACAAACTAGTGATGCACGAGAAGGCTCAATGTGTTCCAGAAGCTGGGGAAAATCCATGCGGGTGAGGCCAGTATAATGGAGCTCCATGTGGCCCAAATTCCTCTTCTGATTTGGAAAAAAAAGAATAAGGACCAATGATAATTTGTCATTTGGAGTGTGTGTCTGGCTGCAGCATCACAGACACATTTCCTCCAGCTGAGATCTTTGGCTGGCCCCATTTCCGCTCTCAGTAGGGGTCTCGCTGAGAAGCGTTTCAAACATTGTCTATTGAGAAAGTCTTGTGCATTTGCAAGCCATTGCACCCACTTTTTATCTCTTTGATGAAGACAAAAAAAAATCTAACTCGCTTGCCCACAGGGGTCTAAGGCAAGATTTAATCAATTCTAAAATCATTTAAGTGATTTGAAAACGGTCACATTACTCGCTTGAGTTTTGCTTGGCTTTTCTTGGCGCATGCAAACATGCTCAACTTATCCTGATGCTAACTTGCTCTTTGAAGAGCTCCTCCTTGATGTTTTATTTAGATGCTGTACAAAGAAAATTTGCTGTAAAATAAAAATGCAGTAAACCTTCACGCAGAAGCAGGTTAAGTGAATCATCCTCTATAATTCATTTAAAGATAAACATCTGTTGTACAGCATTAACCCTTAAGTTAACCGGGGTTTCTATAATTGATGTGCATTTCTTAGACGAACGCTGCCTATAAATCAGATATTTCTTAGAAGTGCTAACTCCTGAATTTTTAGATGATACAAGATGACTCATTTCAAAGCTCAATGATTTTTTAAAATAAAGTTCGGCTTGGCATGACAACATTTCATGAGGCATACCACCTTTCAAAAGGTTGATATTTTATACTTTTTTTTTTTAAAGAATGCACTCCATGGCTACCCTTAATAAATAATATTTATTCTTGTCATGGCAAACATAAGTAATTTTAAACTTTAGGATACGTCATAGCTCTTACTCCAGAAATTTGCAACTGTTTCTGTCAGTTTAACCTCATATGAGCTTTGCAGTGTTGCCAACTATTTTCAAAGAAAAGCCGATACGTTGTGCTCAAAAAGTCGCTAAATGCCGCTAGATTACGTCATACGTCAATCTGCATATTACTGAAATCATCACGCCCAGCAGTTTTTGTTTAACAGGCTATGATTAATATTTATAGTAATATGAATATTGTATTTGCACTACGCTTTATATATGCATGTCAATTTAAATAAATGTATCGTTTGAATATCAATATAAATGAATTTGCACAAAAAAATAAACAGCCAAATTAAATTGTTAAGTTTAATACAATGGAGAAGCAGATCGGCTTGACTGTAACGTTACAAGGAAAATGCCTCATGCTCGCAGTGCTAAATCATTTGCACTGCGCTAATTTTCAGGCTGCAGGTATGAGAGACTGACTGCTGTATACAAGGGTTGGGCTGCTTGAATGGAAGTGGAGCGGCTTGACGGCATCACCCGAAGCTCGTTGAGAAGAGTAGGAATGGTAAAGTACGGACACATGAGAATCTATAAAAAAAACTCCAGTAACATTAAAAAAGAAGTCGCTAGATTTGTCACTAGTCGTTTTTTTTATTTGTCACTAAGGGGGTCTGAAAAGTCGCTAATTATAGTGACAAAGTCGCTAAGTTGGCAACACTGTGACCTATATTATGCTACTTTAAATTTACTGATGTATTTATTTATATAAACACACTGTACTTCACACTTTTGCAAGCTCAATGTTTAATTGCTACCTTTAATTGAGAAAATAAGCCCATTTACCCTCAACGTTTCAGTGTTAAACATTTTCCTTTTTAAAGTTATTTCTTTTTATTCACCTTTTAGCTTTTTTTGCAGCCCAATTAAATAGTACTGAGGTGTGACTAAATTAATGTTAAAAATACACATCTTGTAGCTTTGCGATTAATATGAGGTGAAGCAGAGTTTTGCATGATGATTAAAACATATTTAACTAACCCTTTAATCAATCTGACTCATTAACAAATCAATAAATCAGGAACATTTCATTCATGCCCCCTTGGCAAACGGAGTTATTAGATGCGAGTATGAAGTAAGGACTGCTGAAGGAGTGTTGTTTTAATGGAAATTGATACCGCACGCCGAATGGGGAAAAAAAAAAATCTCTGCATTTCGTAATGCTGATGTCTGTGGTACTTTACTGACTCAGCTGGTGCAGAGAACAGTGTTAAACAGCCATGTGTGTGCAAAAAGTCTGGTAATAGTTTGATTAAGGTGATTTACACTACCACACTTCAATAATGCAACTACAATAGGCATCCTCTACATGTCTTAATTTGATTTCTATTTAGTTCGATTATGACTGTAGTCGGATTAAGGCCATCAAAAATTGCTGTTTACATGGTAGACTCTTAATCAGAGTTTTGTCTTAATCGTATTAATATCAGATTTACAATTTACAATCCATGTAAACATGCTAAATTTGGATGTCCAAGTTTGTGAGACATGATTTGACCCAAATCTCAGGATTTCTGAACAAGTAAATCTCAGACAGCTTTTCAGTGAACTGACACCTACATTTGGGTCTTTTTGTCGTAAAAAGTCATCCACGTCCACGTGCGTGTTTGTATTAGCACACGCAGGTTGCTGTGGCAGCAGACAGCAAGCCCGCTGGTTTGAATGAGTCACAACCAGGAGAGTTTCACTTTCACGGATCACTCAGCCATACACAAACACGGTCTATCACTGTTTAGCTTTAACACACTCACACAGTCTGCCACTATCAAAGCCAGGCCTGGAGAGCTCCGACGCACTCAGACATTTACCGTACACACAGTCTGTTACCTCAAACATACTCCACAATCATTGCACACACACATAGACACAAACCAAACCAGGCTTATCTGTACAGCAGCACTGAGGCCTGACAGCCAAACAAGTGCAGCGTCGTCAGGACATTACAGCATACAAAACACTCCAGCACTGCAGCTCAAGAGAGACTCGCTGCAGAAGGTCCGATAGGTGATGCCTCTGGAGACAGGAATGAAGGAAATTCAATGTGCCTCTTCAAACATCTCATGTTTGCTTGGATGTTTTTGAGAGTGTTGAGTAATTTTAAACTTTAGGATACTTCATAGCTCTCACTCCAGAAATTTGCAACTGTTTTTGTCGGTTTAACCTCATATGATATATATTATGCTACTTTAAATTCACTGATGTAATGTAATGCAATGTGTGTATTTATATAGAGCATTTATTGTGTATAGTCACACACCTAAAGCGCTTCACAATCATGAGGAGTGGGGGTCTCTCCACACCACCACCAGTGTGCAGCATATACTCGGATGATGCGACGGCAGCCACAGGACAACGACACCAGTGTGCTTACCACACACCAGCTACAGTATAGGAGGAGTGGAGAGATAGTGATAGAGCCAATTCAGTGGATGGGGATGATTGGGAGGCCATGAAAATTTGGCCATGACACTGGGGTTACACCTCTACTCTTTATGAGAAGCGCCATGGGATTTTTACTGACCACAGAGAGCTAGGACCTCGGTTTAACGTCTCATCAGAAAGACAGCGCTCACTGACAGTATAGTGTCCCATTCACTGTACCGGGGCATTAGGACTCACAAAGACCGCAGATTGATGAATTTATTTCCATAAATACACTGTATTTCACAAGTTTAGTTTAGTTTTAGTTCAAAGCTTTATTAATCCCATTAGGCCAATTCATTGTGACATGGTGGTGCTTCACATATAACAAGAATGACACATTTAACTCAATAAACACCAACGCTTAACATCAAGTACACAAATAAAAAACTGGAAAAAATAAATAACTTCAATAACAATAATAATTTATTAAAAATTATAATAATAATAACTAATAATAATAAATATTCCAATGATTAACTACATATATTATGTAACTGAATTGCTTCAGGCACAAAAGTAAATTTATAATGATTTGTGGAACATCCTTTTGTCCTTAGACGTCGCCCAAGGGGCATCCAACTCAAAATATTTGTTTAAAGGGTGTGTGCCATCTCTTAGTATTTTATGTGCCATCCTCAACACCTGCTGTTCTTAATAAGACGCAAGACTTCGCAGGGGAACTCCTAAAATTTGAGCACAAATTAACAATGCTTTGAAGATGATTCTTGTTTTTTATAGTGAGGAAAACCAGCAAATCAAGGAAAAGGACAAAATACTTTCAATAAATGAATTGTAAAAAGTTTAGGAATAACTTTCTCTACATTAAAAGAGTTGAGTTTTCGCAATAAATGAGCCATAATAATAATTGTATGTGTGTTTTGATCAAGTTTCAACCTGTCGTCAATAATTGTTCCTTCACTGTAAAACCCAACAGTCAGTTTTATCAATTGACTGAAAGTTAATTCTACTTATTTGAAAAGAGTTGTGAACTCAGTGTTGAAGGTGTTGAGTTAATTAAATACCTCATTACTTTAACTTAAATGGAGTAAGTTCACAGTACTCATATAGATTAGTTTTTAACTCAAATTGTTTGTTGCAATTGGTTTCCTTTAGCAGTTTAAGTTGCCTTAACTTATTGGGTTTTCCAGTACTCAATTGGTTTGAGTTCTCTTCATTTATTGGGTTTTACTGTAATCAAATTGCTTCATTTACTCAAATGGATTAAGTTCACAGTACTCATTAGGATTCGTTTATTGGTTGGTGCAATCGTTTTTTCTCATATGGTTTATTTTTTTGCCAAAGTTAATACGCATTTCTTTGGTTTTTGACACATTCAGGTCTAGTTTCATGTTATGCACCATGAGATAAAGTCATGCAAGACTGCACTATGTTCCTGGTCTGAGTGGGAAAGCAAGGATAAAAGCACAGAATCATCTCCATATTTAACCAAGTACCTTTTTCCCTGTGTACTCTGACAATCATTTGTATATAATGTAAAAAGAAAAGGAGAAAGTACACAGCCTTGTGGAGAGCCTGTAGAAATATTAATGATGTTCGATAGTTTAAACTTTTGCATGCTCAATATTTTTATTGCTACCTTTAATTGAGATATTATATCTACTACGCACATTTGGCATCAACGGTTCAGAAATAAACTTCATCCTTTTAGAAGTTATTTCTCTTTTTTATTCACCTTTAAGCTTTTTTGCAACCCAATTAAAGAGTACTGAGGTGTGACAAATTAGTGTTAAAAATACACATCTTGTAGCTTTGCAATTAATATGAGGTGATGTAGAGTTTTGTGTGATGATTAAAAAAGATATTTAAAGAAGTCGAAAGTACAGATGAAGTACAGGATATTTAAATGACACATTTTTATTACAGCTGTCAAAAGATTAATAACTTGTTTAATGATTATATACTGGTAGCCATTAAAAGGTACACACTAAATTATACACTTAGACTCTACTGAGTACAATTGCGTATGAGACATTTTATAATGTTATACTGATTAACATTAGGATTAATTACTACCTATTGACAAGATTGGGAAATCATCAATCAAATAGATACTGTTACACTCAATTACATAAACAACTGAAGTCAGAATTACTAGCCCCCCTTTGCTTTTGTTTTTTCTTTTTTAAATATTTCCCAAATAATGTTTAACAAAGCAAGGAAATGTTCACAGTAGGTCTGATAATATTTTTTCTTCTGGAGAAAGTCTTATTTGTTTTACTTCGGCTAGAATAAAAGCAGTATTTAATTTTTTAAAAGCCATTTCAAGGTCAAAATTATTAGCCCCTTTAAGGTATTTTTTTCCATAGTGTACAGAACAAACCATCGTTATACAATAACTTGCCTAATTAGTCTATACTGCCTAGTTAACCTAATTAACCTAGTTAAGCCTTTCAATGTTACTTTAAGCTGTATAGAAGTGTCTTGAAAAATATCTAGTAAAATATTATTTACTGTCATCATGGCAAAGATAAATAAATATTCCAATATTATTATTATGTTTAGAAATATGTTGTAAAAATCTTCTCTTCGTTAAACAGAAATTGGGAAATAAATATACAGGGGGGGCTAATAATTCTGACTTCAACTGCTTATAATAACATTTATATTATGAATAATTACAACTAATAATTATCACTTCCACTGACATAGGTAAATAATAAATTGATAAATAATAAAATAAATTCACACTGACTTGACTTTTACAATTACATAATATACATTTTATCAGGGCTCTTTATATGCAATGATTAATTATTATAATAATTAATTATTGGCTGCTGGGTAAATTTAAATTTCATTTAAACTGACCCTGCTGTGGAAATCCAGACACATATTAGACATTTTTATTCTAGTTGTCAAAAAGCAATGATTAATTAAGATTCATTACCGATGGCCACTGAAACATTTAAATAATACATTAATTGAATAGTAAATAATAAATATAACATCATATTTAATTTTTTATTAACTTCCCAAAAGAATGCTTTCTTTCCAGTGTAGAGAACCTCTCAACTATAAAGCATTTAGTATGTTAACCTACATTTTGAGCTACACAGTACAGTTGTGATCAATCATGCGCTAAAACCACCGGGAAATCGAAAGCTTTTTTTTTTACTTAGATGCAATTAAAGCAATAAAATCTAGAGGCGGCTTATGATATTTGGCTTTTATAACACCCACTCCAAAAAAAAGAAGAAGTTCATAATCAGACAGAATATACTGCTTTTGGATGCTGGAATGAAGTGCTTTGAATCATGTCTTATTAATCGTATTAACAGTCTTGGGGAGAAACATCTCTCTTTTTCTCCTTTCAGTCTGTGTGGGGCCCAGGAGGATGCAGAATATAGCACTCAACCATTTCAGATGCAGTTCAAAGAGAAACCTGCTCCAGAGGAACCCCATTCCTGCATTTGCTCATCGCTTTATAATGAGAGAGAAAGAGAGAGAGAGAGAGAGAGAGAGAGAGAGAGAGAGAGAGAGAGAGAGAGAGAGAGAGAGAGAGAGAAAGAGAGAGACAGGAAAAAAGAGACATCACTGTAAAATAACGCTCTAATTTCCTTTCTGAATGTATAGTGCCCTCCACTAATATTGGCACCCTTGGTAAATATGAGACGTCTTTCAAAAAACAAAACTGTAAAAACTGCACTGTAGAAAATAATTCTGTAAAAGTTACAGTAATTAACTGGCAGCTGTGGTTGCCAGAAATGTATTAATTGAAAAAAAAATAGCAAACACATTGCTAAATTTAGAGTAAACTCCAATATTTCATTAATTTATACAATGTTAATATACAAACATTTTGAAGGATTAACATTATATTAACATCTACATTGTCTCTTAGAAATAATACGACAAAAACACCACAAAAAAACGGATGGTGTACCAAAAACTCATGAGAAGATGACAAAAATCTATATTTAATAATCTGAAATTAAACATACACACATCCAGGTATTGAGGGAATGGAGTAAAAACGAGACTGGACAAAAACTAAAGGGAGATGATGAACTTAGAATAGCATACTGATAAACCAAAACATGTGATACGGGTGAAACAAAGGTTCAAAACAAGTGAAAGAAATTTTTGCCCATACAGTAACTACTAAACACCATCATGGGGTAACACACAAGTGATGCTACAAACACTATTGTTCAACATTCTATTAAATATAAAACTCTAATGTACATAGCTGAGGAGGTAAAAACTAAAAAACAACTATAGGAAAGTCCCTTTAAGGCAAGTCGTTTCAGTCTATGGCCATCTTTGAAATGCCTGAATGGGGAAACATAATTCTCCAAAACTGTTTGAACACACTTACATTACATATTTGGAATCACCAATAAAATGAAACAACAAATTAAACAACAAGTTTTGTTTCTAAACATCCGAATCAAACAAAAATCGGCATATTTTCAGGTTACCCAAGCTAAAGGAACGAGATCACGACATCAACCTCATTTATGGCTGTTCTACACATTATCGTCCACTGAATAATGCTTCATCTGATCGCGCTGCTCTTCTGAAGTAATTCACAACTTGATCTTGATGGCGAATCTACAGAAATGTCAGCAACTCTTTGTTTACACATTTGTGGGCGTTTGAGTAATCGCTATCATGTAATGTGCGTTTGACAGGATGGACTGTGAGTTCATTTCATACAGATTACAAAACCAAAAATCTTTGTTTTGAAATGCACTTGGTTCGTTTAAAAGTACAGATTTCAAGCTTTATTCGGATATATTTCTTATCAAGCAAGTATTCACTGAGATGCTAGTGTGTTCGTTGACCACAAAACTGTCATAAAAGCACACGTCTGATTCGAGCTTTTCCCCCAGAGAAACGTCAATCTATAGCAATCGATGCTTGGCTCCGGTACTAGTAGGCAGGGCTTCATTCACCATTTTGACTGTTACACTTTTCCCCATCCAAAACTATACGAGTGACATGTCTTGTGCATTCTAGTCTTTGACTATAGTATTGTCAAAAATAACAAACACAGAATTCTAGAAAAGTCCATTTAAGGTTATTCAGTGTGAAATTTAATTAAACTTAAAATTAAAACCAGTTAATTTTTTACATTTAAAAAAAAAATCCATAAAATTCCTGACTATTTATTTACAGGGTGATGAGTAAAAGTAAAACGTTTAGCCATGACCTGCTGTTTCACAGAGTTTCACATATGAGGAAAACACACAGGACAAATCCACAATTGATAAAAACAACAAACAAACATTTGATTAACATCAATTATGTTGTGCTTTACAAAAATGGAAAGTGGAAATAAGAAAATAACAAACAAACTGAAAATTAAAATTTCCTCCACTGTGGCAAAATTTTTAAAGATTACGGTCAACTGGAAGTGTTATGATTTGGCCTGGAAGAAGATGTGTGTCTGTTTAGTCCCGATGCACTATTAGGAGGATGGTTTAAATTGCCAAAATATCTTCAAGAATCACAGCTAGAGAAGTTAGTTTGGTCTTGGCATCAGAAAATCTCCAAAACTACAATCCAATGTCAACTACATCACCACGAATTCTGTAAAAGGGTTTCAAGGTAAGGTAAAAATCTTCTACTCTCATATAAAAAAATAAATCAAGCATCTGCAGGTTTTTGTTTTTAATAATTTGAGCAAAATATCTAAAGGTTAAACAGTAGATATTTTTTTCACAGCCTTCTTTGCCATGAGTGCCAAAATTAGTGGAGGGCTCTGTTGGTCCCAATCTCGAGATATTTGGAGTGATAGAGGATTTGCTCAACATTGTGCTTGACTTCCAATCCCCTCTGCACTATAAAACCCAGCACGGCTCATTAATAGCAATCTTTACCCCCCCAGATGAGTTTTGAACACAGTGCTTCGAATCGGAAAAGTAGCGTTTTCTTCAAGATGTCACTGATGACCTGGTTTGGCACCAAGTGATCCTGAAGAGAATCAAGGGAAAGTCCTTCTAGAGTTCATACTGCTGTCGCCATGGCAACACACATTCTCTCGTTACAGACGAGGAGTCATCAAATGCCATTTGATTGTTTTATAACTGTGGTGAATATCTAGCACATTAAAGCATTTCCTTTAGCAGTGAATAGCAACTGAGAAACAGAGATGGGTGATACAGCAAACAAAAGAAATCAGTTTCTAAGCATTTGGCCAGTTACATTTTTTTAAGTTTAACAAGTGCACTACAAAATGATTCAAGTAACATCTGTTAATACGAGCTATACGTAGAATTCAGAAACCCTTGTTATTAGCAACACTGGTGGCTGTGAATGTGCCAGAGACTGAATATGATTCAATGCCATGATATACTTATTATAAAATGTTGCTTTGTGTTTTGCATGAAATGGCATTGTAAAAATGCTGTGCTCAAGTTAAAAGAAGCTCAACAAAGTTATTTCACAACCTTGTGGTGTTTTTCCACCCGCCGGCTCATTTCTTTATTTTTTATTCCATGTAAAAACACATTCAGTGTAAATAACAGCTTAGGACTAGCGATAGTTCCATATTAAGGTACTTTTATACAGTGCTCAGCATAATTGAGTACAGCCCATTTTAAAAATGAAGATTTTTAACCTTTTCTCAGTGAATATAGGCATATATTTTGGTGCATTTAAACAAAACAGATTTATTTAACAGATTTATTTATTAAAATAATATTTTTGTCACAAAATATTTAGAAATTGAAAGATAATACAATTAAATTCACCTACAAAAACCAAGAAAATATCAACAACATTTTTCCATTTTTTCTTCTCTTGATTTTTCCTCTTTTTTAAATTTGTATTTAATATTTTTATATAACATAAATTTGGTTGTAGAAGTTTTTGATAGTTATCTTAAACTAGACAAGCTCCAGATTTGGCTTCAGTACTGACTAATCTAATGTATATGCACAAATATAATATTGGAAACTTTCCTATGAAAAATATGAATTTAAAAGATTTGTGAGGGGTGTACTTACATATGCTGAGCACTGTAGCGTGTCACAGATGAGTGGTTAATACAGTGTGCCAACATGTGCTTGGATCATTCTTTCTAATAACTGTTATCTGTCAAAAACTAACTGCTGTTGCATACAACTTCGCATACTATCCATCTTACAAAGTAATGGAAAATAGAATTAGTATGTCAAAAAAATCGTAGGCAGCACAGTGGCTCAGTGGTTAGCACTGTCGCCTCACAGCAAGAAGGTCGCTGGTTTGAGTCCCGGCTGGGTAAGTTGGCATTTTTGTGTGGAGTTTGCATGTTCTCCCCGTGTTGGTGTGAATTTCCTCTGAGCGCTCAGGTTTCCCTCACAGTCCAACAACATGCACTATAGGTGAATTGAATAAACAAAATTGGCTGTAGTGTGTGTGAATGAGTGTGTATGGTGTTTCCCGTTACTGGGTTGTGGCTGGAAGGGCATCCGCTGCATAAAACATATGCTGGAATAGTTGGCGGTTGATTCCGCTGTGGTGACCTCTGAAATAGAGACTAAGCCGAAGGAAAATGAATGAATGAAAAAAATTGTAGTATGTGCATATTTCAAAAAGTTACCCAGATTTTCTACTATTTCCAGCAGAAACTAAAAGTGCAGAACCATCCATACTCTAAAGCAGTGGTTTTCAACTGGTTTGGCCATGGGACCCACATTTTTACATGGTCATCAAGCCTGGACCCAAATTTTTAGGAACTTTAATATAATTTTAGGAATTATAATTAATTTGTATTTATTTGTTAATATACACAAGTAGTGAAAGATAAATAATAAGAAAATCACCAAGACTTATAAATAAACAGTATTTTATTGCTGTCATTTAACAAAATGAATGCACTTTTGTGATGCCCTCAGCTATTGGAGTCATCTTTGATAATAGTCCACTGGTTTGTCCTTGCAACCGGGATGTTTGGTTTCTAAATATCGGATTAATTTATAAGGTTTCATGATCTCCTGTGAGAGCACCTCACTACATATGACACACTGAGGTTTTAAGCCTTTTTTGACATCAATATATGTATATCCATACTTTACATATTCGTGGTCATACTTGCGCTTTGACATATTTGTTGCTACAATTAAATGAAATTTCACATGTCAAACATTATGGTTGTCGTGCGCGCATTTCAAATTAAAAGTCCGGTATAAGCAAAATAAGTTAAAAATTAAACTTTTGTTGTTTTTTTGACCACACACCTACTGCAAAATACTTGAATCATATTTTCCTTTTTATTTTTAATCTGCAACAATGTTGTAAATTTATATATGGTTATCAACTTCTGAATGTATAATTCTGCAAACACCTGAGGAGATTTCTCTGCATAAAGGCCCACGAATGGCAGATTAACCTGCTGCTGCTTCTCCAATATGGTAGGTTATTAAATGTGAAGGAAATGCTGATGATGTGACAAGATGATTGACAGGGCATGTTACTAAGCAACATAACAGTCCGTTAATGAGGAAGTAGTTTGTCCCAAAGCTTGCATAATCTTCGTATACACTCTCAAAAGTGTGTATTTTTTCTTCACAAAAAGCACATACTGTTAGGATATAGTATATGTAGGCAAACTGGGACGCAGCATGTGACACTTGCTAATATGTTTTTGCAAAACAATTGCCCATTCATTTAATAAATAACAATTTAATAAATAAATCAAATAAAACTGGTAAAAGGTTACATTCAAATTACTTAATAAAATCTTAAACATTCACTCCTATATAGACAGAGCATTAAAGGTAAACATACCTGTGTCTGTGTCCATGGACGACACCACACCAGGGATTTTCTCATGTCCAGACACTAAAACATTGGGTGGGAGAAGGTGCATGATAGTAGTGAGAGCTGGATGTGGCTGTATGGAGTAGATCAGCTGAGTGCCCTCCATCACAGACACCATGGCATTCACTACACAGGAAGAAGAGGAGAGTCATGATTGATGTTGGCCCTTACACATATATAACCACAAAACGAAAGCTAATGTGTGTCATTTGTTTAGTATTATGTGATAATTAAGTATATTTTATTTATTTATTTATTTATTTATTTATTGCTTTTTGAAATTGTCTTTACTGTCACTTTTAATCTATTTTATTATTTATGTTATTTTTTGCTAAATAAAAGTATTTTATTTAATGATTTTTGTGTAGTATTTTATACTTTTTGTGTAGGGGTGTACACATAAAGTTGAAGTCAGGATTATCAGCCCTCCTGAATTGTTAGGCCTCTGTATATTTTTGTCCTAAATTTCTGTTTAACAGAAATAAGATTTTTTTCTCAACACATTTCTAAACATATTAGTTTTAATAACTCATTTCTAATAACTGATTTCTTTTATCTTGCCAAGATAATAGTATTCAGCCTAAAGTGCAAATTTGTGCAAAGTGCAAAAAGGCTTAACTAGGTTATTTACATTATTTAGGCAAGTGAGGGTAATTATGCAAGTCATTGTATAACGATGGTTTGTTCAGCAGATTTAAAAATATATATATTGCTTAAAGGGGCTAATAATATTGACTTTAAAATGGTTTTAAAAATTAAAAAAAACTGCTTTTATTTAAGGCCAGAGATGCCCAAACTAGGGTCTGCGGGCCAAAATTGGCCAATGGTAACCTTTGATTTGGCCCACCATCCATCTGAGAAGAAAGGGAGAATGATGGAAAGGTTGGGGCCAATGCTTCAACAGAGCTCGCCATTTCTATTTTTAATGTAACCTTATATTTGTTTGTTTAATTGTTGTGATACAGAACCGCTAATCAAATGAAATGCTTTAATTAAATGTTGTGTATGAATCAGATTTTTTTTTTAAATGTAAGGACCCTCGATAAGCAAATCCAAGTGTATTCAGCATCGAACACCATTGTGTTATAAAGGGGATTGTTTGTTTTTATTATAAGTTCATTACAAAATGTAAAAAATATATATAATTATTAATACGATTACAGTATGATTTTCAGTTTATTCAAAAATATTAATAAATTAGGAAATTATCATATTAACTTTAATGTAATACTTTGGTTTATTCAACTTCAGCCAACCACCTTCAATCAACTTTGGTTTTTTGCCCTTTATAAGAAAAAGTTTGAGCACCCCTGTTCTAGCCGAAACAAAACACATTTCTCCAGAATTAAAAAAAATGTATAGGAAATACTGTGGAAAAATTCCTTGCTCTGTTAAACATCATTTGTGAAATATTTGAAAAAGCCAATCATTTTGACTTCAACTGTATACGACATGATCAACTCTATATGATATATACAATCCTTATTTATATAACTAAATTGATATTTATTTTATAATTGGATTCTTATCTCCAAAAAAATGGCAAAAGCAGCAAGAGTCTGACAATACTTAACAGTATTTTAATGATTTGGAACCGAGAAATTATTCGTTCCCTCGTGGGATTTTATTTCCCAGTTTATTATCCTCCTTTTCAGTTGATAAGTCTGAAAAGTAAGAGCACATCTCTCCTCAGTAACCCACACAGTTTGAGAAATCGTTTATATCTGGATCTCAAATGGTGCAGGACAAATGACTGAATTATAATACTGTGGGTTATGGCTTTGAAAAAACGTCAAGTAACCTCAAGTAAAAGCAATAATAATACTGATGCTTGTCTTAGCAAGCACCGCTAATAACTATAACGAGATTAAAAGCAGGATACTGTCAAGCGCCACAGTACGGTAAAACCTAGATTTATATGAAGCCAAAGTTAACACATCATTGTTAAATCACTGTAAGAAAAACAGTCCTGTCAAATCTGCTGTTGACTGCATCCAATGAAACCCACCATCATAAAAGATTCCCAAAAAAAAAACGAAATGAGAGTGATATTTTATTCAAACTGCGAGAACATACAAGGGCACAAGCGGAGAGTTTCATTTCATGCTAGAGTCAACAACTATATTGTGCGCTGGCAATCTCAAATTTAATTGAATTTTACTACTCTACATGATTTTGAGACTACTTCCACTGTCAGATACCTTCAGAGCAAAAGAAAAACCCCAGCTGAACCCTATTTGAGTTGCAAAGCCTTATTTACTTTTAATGCAAGCACTTTATGTTTACTCAAAGAATGAGTCAAGGTAACGCTCAGACACTGAATTATCAGGAATGCCAAAACAATAATGACAAGCATAAGGACTTTTATCGAGCTTATAGATGTCCACAAGGACACAAAAGAAAAGTTTGGACATGCTTCCATATATATTAGTGCTCCTGTGAAATTTTTCTTATTCAAATATTTCATTTTTGTAAATAATATTTAAGTGATGTTTGGAAAGAAGCTTAAATAACTCATTTCTTTTGTGTTTGCCTTGTTTACAACACATAATATTTTACTAGTTATTTTAGAACGTTATTATAAAACTTTTTTCGTGTTACTTATTTATCATAAGTGCAACTTAAATGCTTAACTTGATTAATTCTGTTAACTTGGAAAGTCATTGGTTAACAGTGGTTTGTTCTGTAGCCAATCAACAAAAATAATTAGTTAAGAAGGATAATAATATTGAATATAAAAAAAAATATTTAACAAAATAAATAAAAACTGCTTTTATTCCAGTCAAAGAAAAAACAATTCAAACTTGTTTCTTCAAAAGAAGAAATGAAAATCATAGAAAATACTGTTTATACAGTGGTTTGTTCTGTAGCCAATCAACAAAAACAATTACTTAAGAAGGATAATAATATGGAATATTAAAAAATATATTTTTAAAAAAGTTGCTTTTATTCCAGCCAAACAACAAACAAATAAAACTTTTTCCAGAAGAACAAAAGAAAATTATAGGAACTACGGTTCGACAGTTGGCTCTGGAAAATAAATTCACCGGCCTCTTTATTAGGTACACCTGTCCAACTGCTTGTTAACCAAATTTCTAATCAGCAACTCACATGGCAGCAACTCAAATGCAATTAGGCATGTAGACATGTTCAAGACAACCTGCATGGATCCATCCTGCTTTGTATCAACAGTTCAGGCTCGTAGTGGTGGTGTAATAGTGCGGGGGATATTTTCTTGACACACTTTGAGCCCATTAGTACCAATTGAGCATTGTGCAAATGCCACAGCCTACCTCAGTATTGTTGCTGACCATGTCCATCTTCTGATGGCTACTTCCAGCAGGATAACGCACAACATAAAGTGCTAATTATTTAAAACTGGTTTCTTGAACATGACAATGAGTTCACTGTACTCAAATGGCCTCCACAGTCACCAGTTCTCAATCCAATAGGGCACTTTTAGGATGTGGTGAAACAGGGGATTTGCATCATGGATGTGCAGCCGACAAATCTGCAGCAACTGCGTGATGCAATCATGTCAATATGGAGCAAAATCTCTGAGGGATTTTCCAGTACCTATTTGAATCTATGCCACGAAGGATTAAGGCAGTTCTGAAGGCAACCGGGTACTAGTTAGTTGTACCTAATAAAGTGGCTGGTGAGTGTATTTGAAAAAACAATGCACAGGAGGGTTAATAATTTTGCCTTCAACTATATAATTTTTGTTGTTCATGTGCTGTTCTTCATTGTGCACATTTGTACAAAAGAAAGTGCAGGCTGTTGTGACAGTACTGTTCATGCCAGTCTGCGTCATTACATTTCAGCAGAGCTCTCCATTTTTCATTAGGCCATTTATGCCAGACATGGATACACGCACGCACACATTCCGCTCCATTACTTCGAAGACAAATTATACAGAATCGTGCATCACTGCCGCTCAATCGGAAAAAAAAAACACAGGTCGGTTGTGAATGCAATAAAAGTGTGTGCACACACCTGCCAGAGTTGACCAAATTAAAGTCAGCGACACCTGCTTGTGGCAACAGGTGACACGGTGCATATTTTCATACACATTCAAAACAAGCCTAGAGTGAATCTGTGGAGCTCTTTTAGATTTTCTGCACTAATTATACCACCGTGATGGATGCAGATTAATATGACACAGTATTTGTTCATATTATTCAAGCGACAGTCAAACTTGTCCTTAATAAAGCTAAAATTGTATTGGCAGTGCCACAGTGGCAATTTTAATATTGGATTTTATCGGTTAGCAAAATGCAATAATATGAATGCATTAGCAATAGCATTGGTTTATAAAGTTTACAAAGTTTTCTGTTGTACTTTTGTTTTATATAAAAAATACATTTGTAATCATTTTTCACCCTCATTTACAAAGTTCAAAGAGGATCACTCTTATGCAAAAGTGTCTTAAGAGATAAAATTTACTCTACCGTACTGTAACTACAAATGCCTTAACAACATGTATGTGTTACAGGAACCTTTGTTTAAATAAATAAATTCTGTCTGTTTCAGCATGGCTACTGCTTTTTCCTTATGCACTCTCAGAAATATTCTGCTGTACACTTTGAAAAACCATCATCACACCATCAAAAAAATCATGTTGAGAATAATTCACAAAACAGTCAGATATTTAGGGAAGCTCTGCAAAGTTGGACGTGCAGTGTCTTTGCATCCACTGACAGACTTTCTTGCAATCTTCAACTAATAACAGTATCGCTTTGGTGTGTGATAAACATGCACGAGTTTGTGGCATCATAGTTCTTTGGATTTAACATTTAGGGATTTCTTTTCTTCAATTGGTCACATACATTTACTTGAACTGAAACAAACTTGCAGGTAGGAGTTCACAAAAACATCTGAAACAACTTTGAATAAGCTTACAATTCCTGTATTTGCATGTGTATGAATGGAAATCAATGGAATGAAAATATTGAGATGTTCTGTTTAAGGAAGAGAAGATTTTTTTCAACACATTTCTAAACATAATAGATTTATTAACTCATTTCTAATAACTGATTTATTTTATCTTTGCCTTGATGACAGTATATAATATTTGACTAGATATTTTTCAAAACACTTCTATGCAGCTTAAAGTGAATTTTAAAGGCTTAATTAGGATAATAAGGTTAACTAGGCAGGTTGGGGTAATTAGGCAAGTTATTGTATAATGATGGTTTGCTCTGGAGACAGTCAAACAAAAAATTTGCTTAAAGGGGCTAATAATTTTGACCTTAAAATGGTTTATAAAAAATTAAAAACTGCTGCCGAAATAAAACAAATGAGACTTTCTCTAGAAGAAAAAAATATTATCAGACATACTGTGAAAATTTCCTTGCTCTGTTAAACATCATTTGGGAAGTATTTAAAAAAGAAAAAACTTCAAAGGGGGGCTAATAATTCTGACTTCAACTGTATGTATATATATATATATATATATATATATATATATATATATATATATATATATATATATATATATATATATATATATATATATATATATATATATATATATATATATATAACATATAAAGATGCATGCATAAATATTTAAAGATTGTGATCTCAATTCAAACCTGCACAACATGAATGATAAATGATAATCATTTGCATATGTTTATTAATCCCTCGAAGCACTGCCTTTATATTTGCATTTGATCGAGAGAGATTCTGTTTTTACACTTTTTTCAGTTAGTTACAAACAATTAAAATACACTGAAGTACTGGGAGAACAGTTTATAAGTCAGATATAAACACTGATGTTTATGGTAAAGATTAAAATCGCTGTGTAATGGAACTTGACACTCGTGAATGTTGTAGCAATTATATTGTGTAACCAATAGGTGGCGACAAGCAACCATCAAAATAATGTCACTGAATGGGTTTTTAAAATTGATCCACCTATAATAAGTTTTATGTGTGGATTGTTGAATCATTAATTGAAAATAAATATGATCTGTTGTACAGGATGTTTGATTTCTATATTTAGCATTATCAGCAACAGTAGTAAAGATCATTTTTCATATTGAATATTTTCCTTTTTTTCAGCTGGTTCTTTCTTGATTTTTATTTATATTAAAATTACAGGTTCTAGGTTCTGTTTGTTAAAACAATTGGATTTTGCAGTAATATTTTTTGTATAAATGGAAAGCAAACTACATTTGTCTCCTCCCTTTTTTGCTGATGTGAAAAATGGTCCAATCCGTGACTCAAAAACCGTAGTGTGATCCGAACCGTGAGATTTGTGATCTGTTATACCACTAGTAATAACAAATGAAAATCATATCATGTATTATTATGTGTGCACAGAGGCATCATTTACAGTAAATACTTCAATATTCCATTTAAAAAATTGATCCCACTTTAAATTAGGTGGACTTAACTACTATTTACTTGCATCAAAAAATAAGTACAATGTACTTATTGTGTTCATAATGTATTAAAGAATACTTCTGGTGCTATTGAGGTTGGATACGGGTAGGGTTAGGGACAGGTTTGGTGCTATGGGTAGGTTTAAGAGTGGGTTAAGGTGTAAAGGATGGTCAACAGTGTAATTACAAAACAAAATATTACAGAATTACTTGCAGGTATATATTCTATCAGAAGTATAATGTAAAAACACGTATTTACACAATAAATAACTCATTTTAGTATAAGTACATAATAGTTATGGCCACCTAATATAAAGGGGTACAAAAAAGTATATGCCTTGTGACAAGCTAACATTTGGCAAACAAACTACAAAAAGTAGGAGAGAAAAAAAGTCCATGCAGCTTCTGGAACAATGCCATTGCCCGGCAGCGTTTACAGTCACTTTGTCAAGCAAACTCACTGTAATTGGTCAGAATCACACTTTTGTTTACAGTGCCGCTGTGCAAATCACTGAACTGCAGTGTATCAATATTAATAACGGCTCTGACTGCCGCTTGCCTAATGGTTAAGGATCAGAGCTTTTAAAGGAAAGGTCAAGGGTTCAATTACAAGTAGGGCGACAAAATTGCTGAGATTACTTATCTAATGGACCGGTCTGTACAATTAGAGTACAACAAATTGGATTTAAAAAAAAACATCCACTTAGTAGCAAATAAACATGCTGTTCTAATGATTACGTATTACCAGGCTCAGAGAGAATCCGCACACTTTTTCCCATTTCCTACCCTAATTTTGGAGGACAGTCTGCAGAATGGAGCAGTGCGTGTGATGGAAGTGGAAATTCTGAGGAAATCTGTGCTCAGCTGTTGTGTGGGCCTGCATTTTATGTCTGGGAAGCACAGTTCATTGTTTAAATGTTATTATGCAGTATCATTTATTTCAAATGTAACTTGATAATCTTCTCTAAGTGTGTATTTTCCTTGTCCTGCTTCCCTGTATGTGTTTTATTTCTGTAAATCCTGTTCACAAGGTTAGGGTCGGTAGGTTTTTTTAATGAAGCAGAGATCGACAAGGTTAATAAATGCCCCAAAAGGTAATTCTGTGAAATATTAATAGGACGCATTTCAGCATTTTTTAAAATAAAGTACATTTATTTCTATGATTAAATACACATTTTCAGCAGTCTTACCTACCTCATTATTTCAGTCTTCAGCATTATTCTGTATTTTTTAATAGTTTTGGTACTAAAGCAACATTTCATATTACTATCAATAATGAAAACTATTATTTTCCTTTTTTTTGAAGTGTTCGGGAATTTGTGATTAACTTAAAGTTAAAAAGAACATTATTTTAAAAAATACTTTTTTTATTTGATTAATTTTAACCGTTCATCCATCATCCATCCAAATTGAGTTATATTAATGCATTTAAAAATAAAGATCCTAAACATTTAAGCAATAGTATGCATTCATTCATTTTTTTCTAATTTTCTTATTTTAACAACATGAAAATCAAACGATGTAAAATATGTAATCTTTAATTTGATACTGAAACAAAAACACCAATACCCTGAGCAAATTGTATTGTATAGTAATTGTATGTCTGTGTGAGCTTGTGTGTGTGTCTACAATTTTAATGCTAATTCACTTTGAACACTCAATAATTAAAGCTATTATTTCTAAATTAATTCAACATGACCTCCTTTTTGTCTTCAAGGTTTTCAAGGTTCTTTCACGGGTGAAAAAACATTGAATGCAACAACATTGACATGGCTTTGCATCTATTTGTCTCTCTTCTGAGGGCATGGGTAACCCACTGTGCTTGTCAAAATCAGCTATCTACAAACACTGAATTCTAAGACATTCTAATCTATGGAGATGAAGAAAAAAAACCTGCTCATTCATTTTCACATCTCTCAGTCACACACACACTCACACAAAGCCTTGTGCCCAGACAAACACATCAAATACAGCACAGATTTCAATGTGCCAGCATTATTAGGCTCTGCCAGTCCTCTTTATACATTCTCTGTGCCAGTGATTTTTAACTTGTGGGCCAGGTTCCAAAAATATTCTGCTGCAAAAAATAGGGTGGAAAAAAAAATCAATGTTACATGCAAAAAGTAAAATGCAGCCACCCGAGCAAATAATTGAACATTAGGTGTAGCAAAATAAACAAGCTTCCCTTAAATTTTTACAAAGGGAAAGAAAACACATCTTTTATTTGTAACATCCCAAACATCTAATTAAAGTCTAGACTGCATACCAAACATTGACATGAGTAGTTTACATAGAGTCCTCTCATCCTATAGAATAACTACATGTACATGTTCCTTTCTCCTATGGTTCTTCCTAGCCTATTTACACATAAGTCACCATAGTATTTGACTTCTTCACTGGGTTTTGTAAAGCTGCTTTGTGGTTTGCATTGTGAAAAGTGCTACTGTGTACTAAACTGAATAACTTGGTATTGAAATAAAACAGCTTAACCTGAATTCATTCAAATAACACAACTAAAAATAAAATCAAAATAAACTTGACTGAAATACAAGAACTGAACTAAACAAATTCTTTCAAAATGAAACAAATTAAACTAGAGGTAAATTAATTTAAATTAGTTAAATAAAAGTAAATTAATTTTAACCATATCAATTCATTACAGTTAAGATTAACGTAAATAAACATAATATAATAAAATAATTATTGAATTATTACTTTTTTAACTAAATTTAAAGGCACAGTTCCCCCCAAAACTAAAATTTACTCTATTTATTTTCCCTCAAGTGGTTCTAAACCTTTATGAGTTCTGTTATTTTGAAGAAAGCTGAAAACCTGTAACCATTGACTTCCATAGTAGGAAAATCAAATACCTTTTTCTTAAAATAAGTTCTTTTCAGTTCAACAGAAGTAAAAAGGTCAAGCAAGTAGGGTGAGCAAACAATGACAGAAATTACAGAAATGATCACTTTCATCAAATTAAATGAAGGTCAATTTTGTCAAGTTTAGATAAAATCAAATAAACGGACAATGAAAGTGAATGGGAAAAAATAATAAATATAATGGATTAAATCGATTTCAATTAAATGAAAATAAATCTAAATAAACTTGACTAAAACTGAAACTCACTTACTCTGCTTCAGCTTGCTCCGTTCTTTTTAAGGAGTTGGGAAAATGGAAGGATCTGCCAATTACTCTGGCACATGTTTTACCAGCAGATGCCCTTCCTGCTGCAACCCAGCCCACTCACACTCACTCACTACGGCCAATTAACTTTGCCCAATTCACCTATACTGCATGTCTTTGGATTATAGGGGAAACAGGGCATCCAGAGGAAACCCACACGAACAAGGAAAGAAGATGCACAGGATTCAAACCAGGAACATTCTTGCCATAAGGCCAATGTGTTAACCACGTTTACATAAAAAAAAATGTATGTGAACACTAAACTGGATTAAACTTAATTAAACTGAATTAAATAAATTAAATATATTGCTAAAAAAGCTGCTTTGGACCTGCTGCTTTCGTAAATTTTAATTAAAAAATTAAGAGAGAGTGGGACCTATAGTAGCTCCTCCCCTTCTAAAAAACAGCCAATAGCGTTTTGCTTTTATCAAAGCTCTGCCAGTGAAAGTGGTTGAGATTAAGCGCATCAGATGAAAAGCAAATGAAACGTGTCTTGAAGGGGGCGGGGTATGTCAGATATCAGAGAGCATTTTATTGATCAAGAAACTGGTGAGAAACTAAAGTATGAGGTGATTGTTGATCCAAAAAATTGTTGATCCATTTAGGCGGAACTGCACTCTTTGAACGTTTATGTCAGATTTGTATTTTCTAAACATGAATTTTGTCTCTGTTTTAGAGCACACTAGCTAATAGATATCCTTAAAACAGGCTAGGGATGCACAATATATCTTTTAAGCATCAATATTGCAATGTGTGCATTCACAATAATCACAAAGTTGAGTTGGGATTATTACTGTTTATCAGCAATGAAGAATGTACAGTGTTTACATTTTACATGATTTAGATTGTTCAATAATACGGGGAGGACAAAATTGCTATATGTACGAGGTGCCGCTTCTCGTAATGGCTGATCGAACATATATTAATGTTGCAATTCTAAGAAATATATGTGCTGTTTTTTGTAATATTTTTGTTTTATGTAACATTTATAATATATTTAACAAAAACAGTACAACCAATAAAAGCAGAAAAAAATAGTACAGAATAATTGACATTAATCTAGTTTTAGAGAAATTAAGATGATGTAAAACTTTAAATTGGATTAATTTATGTCTCGAATTTATCGAACCTTTCTTTATTCTCGACAGGGCTTCTTCCCAGATCTCATCAGCCACTTCTTCACTCAAATCCATGGCCCAAGCTGTCTTAATGTGCCTAGTGCCTATTGGTGCCTCAAAAGCCGAACAAAGCTTGATATCAGATGTCTAGTATTAGGGTTCGAGGATAGAAGATTCTGAATAATATGACTTTCTGGTTTATTTATAATTTGTGAAATATTTTCCTTTACATAGTTTCTAACCTGCAGATAGCAAAAAAATATATGTGCTGTTAATAACATATACATCTTGTAACTTTTTGATAAATTTCCCATCTTCATTTACAAATATTATGATATATTGTGGATGGTTTTCTTATGATACATTGCTGATATCATGATCTATCATTATCGGGGGCAATATATCATAATATCGTATCGTATCATATTACTTTACCTGAATATCGGACTACTTATTTCACTTTTATCTTTACTCTGTCTTATTTATTCTTGCAATTTCTTTCACCCACTCTTCTACAAGATTATTCCAATCAATCTAAGTTAATGATTTCATTCCAAATACAGCTATTCAAGTCATCTGCCGAAATTGTATTAATTTCGCAATATAAATAGCAGCAAAATAAATTATCGCCTATAAGACTGAAACTAACATTTCATTTCTTAAATTTTAATTTCACGAGACTTTATTTTAATGTGACTCCTGAACTCATCTGAACTTAATATCGGTTCAGGTCACCTGTTGATTTTGTTCAACATGCTGGAAAACCTGAATCCAAAAGAAAACATGGTTAAGAAGAATTGCTCAAGGCTTTGTCCTCTCACTTTTTCCCCAGCATCTCTCCACCAGCCAGAAAGTGGGTTCAGCGGCCTTAACAAGCACACAACAGCTGAATATATAAGTCATGTGAGAGAATGTTTGCACCTATGTTTGTGTGTGTTTGACGGCGAGCTTGTGTGTGATCTGAGAGGTCCTCAGAGGCGCAGACTCTCCAAAAGACAGCAGGACATCTCCTCCCTCCAGCATGGAGAGGCATAATTGAGACAGAATGGCAGGTAGAACTGAGACGCACGACTGGAAGGAGAGGCTGAATTCAGACAGAATTTTAGATCAACTGAGCTTCCTCTGCACTCCAACAGCTGGACACCCTGCAGATACACTACATCCATGAGTCACTCGCAGTCCCCAGATTAACACATCTAACAAAGACAGATGGATAAAGGGACAGTGACAAAATTTCATCTTTGTTATAGACAAATAGTTTTGTATATATAGTGATTATATAAACATCATTGTTTAGAACGTCCAAAATCTGAGAGTAATCTTCAAGATGTGGAAAAATGGGTGCTTAATTGTTTTGAACTAACTTTGTTTACTTAACTTGACGGATAATACTTCATTAAAGATGTGAATCCAAATAAGTGTACGTAGAGTACACAATCATGTCCATGCTTTTTTATCTTTTGTATGTGTCAAATTAAAAGTTTTACTGCACCTTTTAATGAGCAATTCCAGCCTTATGGATGTGACATTTGCAGTAAAAACTTGAAAGTATACTGTATGCAAACGTCATATTAAAACATCTGTTTATTATTTTCCAAAACTACTAACCACAGAGTTATGGGATCAGAAAAATATCAAGCTGTAAACATATTTTATGTTCTAAATGAGAAAAATAAACATGCATTATGGATGTGACCAAAAAAGTCTGTGAGTTTACAGTACAAAAATACTTACAGTACAAAAATTCTGTGAATTAAACTGCACAACCCAAAAGAAACCATACTAATCAAAAGTATGTAAGCTCTCTGTAGAACAAAAGTGATTCATTTCATTTTTAAATTTGACATTTTTGCATTTATTTGATAAAAAAAGCTTCGTTATGGATTTGGCACCTCTCCGTTATGGATGTGACAGATGTGAAGTTTTTACTACACTTTACTACACAAAAAACTTGCTATTTTGGTGAAAACTCATGGTAAGGTTTTCATGGTAAGGTTGACATTTGCATGGAATTGCTCTTATCTATTATTTTATTAATGATTTGTTATTCTTTATCTTTTTTCTAGGTGTTGACTAAGTACATGTTAAGTATTGATTACAATTTAATATGACATCTAAAAATCTATATTTTAAATGTATTAAACTAGACCTTTACCATCGCACACATTTATAAGATTTTATATTTATAATTTATATATATATATATATATATATATATATATATATATATATATATATATATATATATATATATATATATATATATATATATATATATATATATATAAATATATATATAAATATACATACATATATATATATACATTCCGCTAAATTCATACTTCCATGGCAAGGCCAGGATTCATCCCGCCACGGCTACATTACAGCTGCTCATTCAAAACATTCTATTTTTTAATAGCAGGTGATAATCGCACCAAAACGTATTAAAAGGTAAGTGAATTATAACAGCGCGAACTTTTCTGTAACTGTAGTAGTGCTGTGCGTCGTTTGTTTAACCCTTTAAGGTTACGTGCTGACTGGCTGACTGTGACAGGTGGGTGATGCGTGAGGCCAGCAAACACGACGTATAGCCGTTTTACTTTATTTCAGGACGCATTAATACCGGAGGCATTCATAACTATTCCTAGAAAATCTAATAAATGCTGGAGACATACTCGTTACATAAACGGACTAAATCGCACTTCAGCAACGTTTATTTGAGAGCGCACAAGAAGATCTGCACGCTCTTAAAGCGGCTTATATTCAAGGGGGAGGCAAGAAGTTTTGTGCACCAGCAGAAAAAAATCGGCGCGCAAGCAGAGATCCGCATGCTGTAGGCTATTGTATAAATGCGATCTCGACTTCTAATGCTGCGCTCACAACATTTGTCATTGAAATAACGCCACAGGTAGTTGGTAGATCTGTGTAAAAAAGGCCTGCCGCCACAGCTGGAAAAAATCCTAGAGGAAACACTGTATGTATATATATATATATATATATATATATATATATATATATATATATATATATATATATATATATATATACTGTATATATATATACTGTATATATATATATATATATATGCGAGGTTAACCGACATACCGCATGATTTCTTGCTTCATCACCGCGGTAACAGAAAATCCGTTACCGTCACAGCCCTAGTGTTAAGTCCTAACCTGAAGCATCATTTGTGGAAAATGTCATGAATAATGCAGCTATTTTTAAAAAGCGGATTTTTTTAGATGGGATGTTCAGATATCAAATATCAGGTCACATTCGGTAAATGATGTCCGTCATTTTGACAGATTTGCCCACACAATTGTTTTATAACCTTCTAATAGTGATAAAAAAGCAGAGAAATTTTAAACAGAAAGTGTCCGAGTTGCACCAAATGACAGCACAGAAGTCGTCTTTGCTTTCACTATCGATTTCGCCATGAAGCACACCTTTACCATTGACATAACTGCTAAAAATGGTCATTTAAAATAACGCATATGACAGCTGAGCGGAATCGCGGAAAATAAACCTTTTAACTCTGATCAACGAATGACATGTTTATTCTACTCACATATGACTATCAATTTTGGTCCGTTTTATAACATTCCGTTTTAAAAGCGAACTGTACGGAAAGCAACATTGGAACAATTAATCATTGTGTCGGAACAAACCAGTTGATCTGCATGGATGAAAGCACTCGTCATACAAGAAAAATAGCTAAAGCAACAGGTATCACCGGCATTCGACATGAATTACAGCGCATCTTTATGTCCGAGCTTTGATATAAATCAGCAATGACTAAGAGGAGAGGGGCACAACAGGGGCCAAACCAATTTAAACGGGGCCGGTGCCCCTGTGGCCCCACCCCTAGATCCGCCCCTGGCAAAAACATTAGTCAAATTGTTCTTCAGTATATTCATTGAAGCATGTTTAATTTAAACTATGCAAAAGTCTGTACTTCTTTTTTAAGAGGATTCATTTCCGATCATTTTTGGTTGGAAAAGGAGAAAAAAAATCCTAAACCTTTCATTGGCATTCAATTAATCCCCCAAATTAATTTGGTTTTAAGATAATTTGGTATAGACGCATCAGACTATAGTGTAGTAGTCTTTCTAATAATAAAAAAAAAATGACAATCACAGATTTACACAATGATAAAAAAAAACACAAACTGAAACATTATTTAGTCTATAAATAGTTTATATAGCAAAAAGTTAAAAAGTTTGTCAGACATATTAAGACAAAGAATAATTTAAACGACCCTGTTTCAGGAATATAAATTTACTTAGGCAACTGTCAGTTTAAACATTTCTACTTTGGCATTTATTATATATTGTTTTAAAAAAAAAACATTTAAAAATGTAATTCAATAAAACCACTTTTTCTTTTAGATGTTTTAATAAATGTAAAGAATAAGTATGTCATTTCATTTTTACCTAATTATAAATCTGTTACACAGAATGAAAAATAGATATTTTTTGACATTTTATCCCCAAAGAAGTATTTGAAACATTAAAGCACACATTTTACTTTTTAAAATACGCTTCTATGAATATAAAAAACCAAAATGGGTCTTTAACCAAAAAAGTAATATTTGAATAACTGCAAAAAATAAATAAATAAAAATCCATTAAGATAAAAAAAGATTAAAAACCTAAACAGAGGAAAGGACATAAAACCCTTATAAGATCAAAAACACACACACTACCGGTCAAAGGTTTGGGGTCAGTTTTTTTCTTTTTTTCATGTTTTTTTTAAGAAAATATTCTGTATTTTTATAATTTATAATGTAATGTATTTTATAATTATAATGTAATTTTTTTTCATATTTATTAATATTTTAAATAACTGCTTTCTTTATGTGTGTAGTTTCAAATGAAATTATTACTCCAGTCATTATTGCTTTTATAACTATTACTACTAATAATAATATTAATAATAATATTAACAATAATAATAACTAATATTAGAGTGATTTCTGAAGGATCATGTGACTCTGAAGACTGGAGTAATGAAGCTGAAAATTAATATTAAAGGCACTGGAATAAGTTATTAAATTAAATTCTAAACTAAATTCTAAACTAAATTTAAACTGCTTTTTTAAAAAACATTTAAAAATCCTACTGACCCCAAACTTTTGACTGGTAGTATAATTCTTCAATTCATTTACCAAACGCAACAGCAAAAAAACATATTAAACAAATTATTTAGCAATTAAGACTACCTTTTGAGATCTTTTCTCAATCTCAACTATTCTCTTTAATTTGCCCATTTGCTCACTGCACAGCCTGTTCACCTTTCAGTGTCGAGAAAGATAAGAATAAAAGATCTGAAAGAGTCATGATGGAGAATGCTTGCCTAGAACAGCACCGCAAGAAAAAGTCCTAATTCAATTTGCTTTCAAGTGGAAATGAATCTAAATGGGAAAGTCAAGGCAAGCTGGCAGCTTGAATATTGAAAGCATCTAAAAAATGAGGCAAAAGCACACACATGCAAATAGTTTCTCATCGCTAATGTCAGAAATCACAAAAGTGCTATTTATCAACTATTTATTACTAAGCTCTTGCTGTTGTCTCTAACCCGGTTGGACTCCTTTGAGGCCATGAGCAGAATATGTTATCTAGTGTCAAATTTCCCTACATGAGCTTTCCCAGAAATCAAGCCCAGTTCAGTCAAGCCTTCAAATACCTGCTGTGCTGCTGGGGTAAATCACATCAATGAAACATCCATCTACTGTACTCCAAAAAACCACCCAAAAAACAGAATGATCTCATCTTTTAAAACCACATTCGTACTGACGGATGACTTCAGCTGTGAAAAAGTCAACATGAAACACAATTCACAACCCATTTCACTTCAGCAGTGTGGAATATTTATGTGTGACGGAATATTCAATGAAGAGAAAGTAGGACGAGACTTGGATCATGACAGTTGTGTGTTGCAAATGAGAACATGTGAAAGGAATGCTGTCTGAAACACCGCAGGTGCCCACATTTGAGGAGATTTTTTTTACTGGAGACTGAAGATTTTGCTTGCTTTCAGGAACAGCTCAAATGTATCACAATCAACATCAGGGTTAGTTCATCCAAAAAATGAAAATGTCAATAATTATTCACCCTTGTGTCATTCCAAACTAGTGCTGAACGATATATTGAAAATAAAATTGCATTTGCAATTTAGCAAAAGCTGCTATTGTCTTGCACATCATCTAAGTAAAGTACGGTGTTGTGATGACCTCCGAAGACCAGAGGGCGCTCTTGAGTGGCACAGATCAACCAAATATCCCCCCATGAAAATCCAGTGCTGCATCCCAATTTGCATACTTATACTACGCCCTAAAAGTACTTTTTTGTGAAGGAAAAATATATACTTTTGAGTGTGTAACAGAAGAGTATGCAAGCAGTAGTTGTGACATACTACTTCCTCGTTAACAGATCATTGTGTTGCTTAGTTTTGAGTCCTGTCAATCATCCACATTTCTTTTATATTAAATTAGCTACATTGTTGGAGAAGCAGCAGCAGGATAATCTGCCATTCACAGGTCTTTCATGCAGAGAAATCTCTACAGGTCCTTGGATAATTCTGCATTATGATGTTAATGTCCAAACACATCTTTATATTCAGTATTGTTGTTGCAGATGAAATATTATATAACACAACGCGATTTAAATATTTTCCATTTGGCTAGATATTAACTAACAGTCATACAAACATCTTTATCGAAGCCTCGCTATTTGATGGTTTGTCTCGCGTGTCTATTATGTTTGTAGTTTGTTTATACTTTTCACCCACGCTTGTAGTTTTTAAAAAGTAATTATTTGTGGTATTTGCATGTGCTTTCATGTTTAACATTAACAACATTTACTACAGCCCTATTCCAAACACCCAATACCTTCGTTAAACTTCTGAATACCAATTAAGATTTCTAGATAAAATCCGAGAGCTCCCTCATCCAGAAAAATGTCTTTAGTGATTCGGTCGGAATATAATTAAGCTACAAGAATACTTTTTTCAACAGTTTCTTCTCCTCAGGGTGCATTGTGCACTGATATATACCTCGTGTGGCTTCCTCTGTGTGTCTGAGGTATATGTCACCAGGCCTCTAGGGTTTGGAACGACATGATGATTTTCATTTTGAGGTGAACTAACTCTTTAACTACTAATTTCATGTTGTTTTCTAACTTTAACTGAATCCAATATTTGTTTAACAGAACTGAGTGGCTAAGAGTGTGGTCAGAGTTGCACTTACACTGCAGAGGGTCTTTCAGTGTTGGATGCAGGAGAGCTCTAGGGGTTCCATTGAACAGATTCAGCCTAAAAAAAAAACATAGTTGTTAATATTAATAATAAAAAAGAAAGATCAAAATATTATGTTCTAAATATTGTGCAACAGATGAAATAAACACCACGATTATAAAAAGTATGTGATCAATAGGTTTTATTTTTTAACATAATAACACAATAGGGCCTATTTATCTGCCTATTGTTAAGATATTAACTGTTTGTTAGTAGTTAGAAAGTATGATCTTATTCTGCATCCCTAATCCTACCCAAAACCTAAACCCAACATCTACCTAACTACCACCTAACTAGCTAATTAGTAGTTTGTTAAGCTAGTAGTGTTAGCTAATGGTTTGTTAATACCATAATTTGTGACCTAAACTAAGTGTTAATGAAATTTATTATGCTTTAGATTTGTCTATTGATCAAAAACACTTGAATCATATTTTATGATTCGCATCTTGCATCCTTTCCCATCTCATGTTGAATTTGTAAAGATTTAACTAGATGCTAATGCTTAATATTTGATTCAAGATATATAAAAGAATATTTTTTATTTAGATTTAATAATATGTAACATTTGAACCATAATTAACATAATTACAAGTAGAAAACTGTATATTTGATTTGATATCATAAGAGGCTAGTAGCAATCAGTTAAAATGGTGTAGAAGCACTGTTACAGTCACCAGCGATCTAGCTACTGCGAATCGCTGGAGAACTACAACTCTGCCACCAAATGGACTACAAATCACAACACGCACAGGGCACACACACCGGTTCCTAATCTCGTCTGATTGCAAACACTCACAGCTGAAGCTGCTCAAGGACTTATTACACAGACTATTTATACACCACATTTGCTCACACACATGAGTGTTGTTTGTTTGTTTGTTTGTTTATTTGTTTGTTTGTTTGTTTTAATTAGTTAAAACGAACCTGTAACTTTACGTAGCATTTTCATTTCCCTGTCTAGCCGTCTTTTTTGATTCTTGTGTTTTATGTTGTTATCTACTCCTAGCCTTATTTCTAGTTTATCTTACCTTTCTCCAATTTTAACTACTTGTCTGTTTATCGACGATGACTTCTGGATTATCTATATGTACTCGATTGCTCCTGTTGTTGACCTTGCCTGATTTACGATCATTGTAAATAAATCTGCATTTGAATTCGCACCTCCGTGAAAGCCTCCTTCAGTTACAAGCAATTAATTTTTTTAAGTATAATGAATGAAATTGCTTGCAAAAAAGCCATACAACAAAATAAACTCAAGAATAAAGAACCATTCCAACTAATTTCTGAAGTCCAACAGATATGCGGTATCTGCTGTTGAACAGATTATCTTCATTGTTCAGTGTGACACAGAGAACATGAAATTACAGAGTCATTCAAAGAGTTATGAGAGCTCCACAATCAGCTCTTTCTTCAACTGAATAGCAAGCTAATTATAATAAACTCACTTTACTCATTACAGCTTCCAGAGTTTGCTTCATGGTCAATAAGGCTTAAAGGAGTGTCATCTTTCTCACTAAGGAAAATGCCCATTGTGTACTCTCGTGAGGTAGTGACCATTACCTGTCCTCCCCCTGAGAGACGCTGGAGTCTGTGTGACCTGTGAAAAGCTGGAGAAGTCCAAAACCTGACCCCACTGCTTCCTGGGAACCGTCAGCCCGGGTAGACAGAGACACCAGCTCCACCACTGCCATCACTGAGCTCAAACACAGGGAAGTGTGGAAGTACACAACCTATAGAGAGACATAAATACAGGTTTTGACTTTTTTTAGCAGAAGAAGTGATGTTTGTTTGTGTAAAAGGCAAATGTTTTTGAATGGCACTTTTGGTGGTACACACTGTTTTAAAGCAGCTGTATAGAGAGCCATGATGTTATAGGCACAAGTGACACAAATAAATATTCCTCCTCTGCTTATTCCAAACCTGTACACACTTCTTTTTAAACAAAAAAGTAGATATTTTGTGTAGAACCAAACAGTTGATCATAGCTGTTGACTTCCATTGTATTTTTCTTTCCCCTACTATGGAAGTCAAAGGCTCCCGCCAACTTTCTGGTTACTACCATGCTTCAAAATATCTTCCTTTGATTTCAATAAAGGAAGTAAGGAACTCATACAGGTTTGAAACAAATGTAGGGTGAATAAAAAACAGAACGGTTATTTTTGGGTGAACTACTTCTTTAATGTTTATAATATCCAATAACATTTTAATATTTAATAAAGTACCTTTCCTTAATATATGGTCAGAATTTCTAGTTTAGAGCTCGATGTAGAGCTGTGCAATACAAACAGCCAAGCTTTGCTATACAATACTCTATTTGTTGCTTTATGTGATTATAGAAAGTAGAAAAATTCTAAAAGATATAAGCTATAAAAAATATACAGTTGAAGTCAGAATTATTAGCCCCCTGAATTATTAGCCCCCCTTTTTATTTTGTTCCCCAATTTCCTTTTAACGGAGAGAAGATTTTTTTAACACATTTCTAAACATAATAGTTTTAATAACTCATTTTTAATAACTGATTTATTTTATCTTTGCCATGATGACAGCACATTATATTTTACTAGATATTTTTCAAGACACTTCTATACAGCTTAAAGGGACATTTAAATGCTTAAGTAGGTTAATAAGGTTATCTAGGTATGTTAGGGTAATTAGTCAAGGTATTGTATAATGATGATTTTATAGACAGTCGAAAAAAATAGCTAAAAGGGGCTAATAATTTTGACCTTAAAATGGTTAATAAAAAATCAAAAGTGCTTTTATTCTAGCCGAAATAAAACAAATAAGACTTTCTCTAGAAGAAAAAATATTATCAGACATACTGTGAAACTTTCCTTGCTCTGTTAAACATCATTTGGGTAATATTTAAAAAAGAAAAAGAATTCAAAGGGGGGCTAATAATTCTGTCTACAATGAAGGGTGTTGCCATTTATGAGATAATTTTGCAAATATATGTGCTATTTGATGACAGCACAGTCTAAAAAAGCTTGATAGTATTATACATTTAAAAATGATCACTTTATTGATCTTTTAAAGAGTAAACCCACATATAAACATTAACATTTTAAGGTTTTTCCCCAAATTGTCCAACTCAAAAAAGCTCTTGCAATTACATTTCCCAACAAAATCACCCAAAACGTTCTATAATGGTTTTTTTTTTCATATTGCAAAACACACTTTATCAGGTACACTTGCCAACTGCTCGTTAATACAAGGTCAAGATGATCTGCTGCAGTTCAAATTGAGCATCAGAAAAGGAAAGAAAGGTGAATTAAGTGACTTTGAAAGTGGCATGGTTGTTGGTGCCAGACAGTCCAGCTGATAGAAAGGCAACAGTAACTCAAATAACCACTTGTTACAACCGAGGTATGCAGAAGCGCATCTCTGAACAAACAATACATCCAACCTTGAGGCAGATGGGCTACAGCAGCAGAAGACCACAACGGGTGCCATTCTGTCAGCTAAGAACAGGAAACTGAGAATACAATTCACACAGGCTGACCAAAATTGGACAATAGAAGATTGGAAAAATGTTGCCTGGTCTGATGAGTCTCGATTTCTGCTGCGACATTCAGATGGTTGGGTCAGAATTTGGTGTCAACAGCATAAAAGCATGAATCCATCCTGCCTTGTATCAACAATTGAGGCTGGTGATGGTGTAATGGTGTGAGGGATATTTTCTTGACCCACTTTGGGCCCATTAGTACCAATTGAGCATCGTGTCAACGCCACAACCTACCTCAGTATTGTTGCTGACCATGTCCATCCCTTTTATGACTACAGTGAACCCATCTTCTGATGGCTACTTCCAGCATGATAACATGCCACGTCATAAAGCGCGAATCATCTTAAGACTAATTTCTTGAACATGACAATGAGTTCACTGTACTCGCATGACTTCCACAGTCACCAGATCTCAATTCAATAGAGCACCTTTGGGATGTATTGGAACGGGTGATTCATATCATGGATGTGCAGCCGACAAATCTGCAGGAACTGCTTGATGCTAAGGATTAAGGCAGTTCTGAAAGCAAAAGTGGGTCCAACCTGGAACTCATAAGGTGTACCTAATTAAATGGCTATTGAGTGTATAATCATAGATGGAGGTTTTTCAAGTTCATACACATTGAGATGTAATTCTGCTTATGCAGCAGAAACTTAGGTATTGTTGTGTATGTCCACAACATAAACACTGAGAGAAGAATTACCCAAGAGTAATACTTGGGGTTGGTAGTTCAGAAAAAGTCGTAGAAAACCCCCTAACCTTACATTCAAGCAATAATAAAAGTGCTACTTGCTTTGACAAACACCACTAATAACAACAGCACACAAAGAAATCGGAGGTGAGAAGGTGAGAAAACAGAGAGAAACACAAGGTTATGAACATAAAAAAATATGGCAAAAAGTGAGAAACTATGTAGGTGGAAGATTAAACCTGCAAAAAGGAGCTAAAGAAATGTCTAGACATAATGATTTGTTTAAAAAAAAAAGCACACAGAGTCCTGGTCTGACATCCTGTGGTTCTCAGAAGAATCTGGCCGAGGATGTCTGAGAAAGTGCAGGTCATCTCTCATGATTTACACCAGCTCAAACGGTCTCTGCAGAAACGACAAATCTCTCATACACGCACAGATTCTATCCCAGACTGTTTAGCCTAAGGAAATACTCATTTCCCAGAAAAACAATCTTTTCTCACTTAAAGCTTTGAAGCCAAACGAGAGATGCAGGCGCCCATTAAAGTCTAGCAACCACTGAAGCAGTTTAACAATTATAAGAAACACCTACTAACACCACACCAATCAATAACAACAGCAGCGCTCATTATGCAGAAGGGGCTTCTAGGAAAAACAAAAAATAAAACTTGATCTACACAAACATCAAAGAAAAGAATTCTGCGAAATCTGCTAAAGAGCAGAGCATAATCAATACTAGCACCCTGCACACGCAGCACGGCAAGTCATGTTCACTTAGGTCATTAGTATGCATTATTCAAACTACATTTGACATCTGAAAACCAATAAGATGACCTTGTGTTTGTCATGTAACTGTAATTAGGCGACTATGTTTTCACAGCCTGATTACTAGAGATAGCTGCCATGTTTTTAGTGGTGGAAGGTTGTAGCGGTTTGTTTGATGTGTTGTGCAAAATTCCAAAAACCTGCATTTTTATGTTTTATTTTAATGCTTAAAGGTTTTACACTCACAGGAAACGATGGTGTTTGAAGCTAACGCTATATCATTATTATGTACTGAACTCTTATTCTTATTATATTCCCATTCTATTGTAACTTTAAAGTCCGTGTGAAATCAAATTTAGCAAGAGAACAAAATTCATTTAAATGCCTTAGAACATGAGAATGGTGTGATAAAGAAAACATATACCACCAAGATACACCTTTTTGACTCTGTACTTGTCTCTCTGTGTCTACATGTGTGTAATGTGTGTTTTCCTTAACGTATTTATTGTCCTTCAAGTATTTATTGTCTTTTACGTATTTATTGTCAACATCGCTAATTGCTAGAAGTATATTAGGTGCGTCCCAAATCGCATACTTATGCACTATTCTATGCCATTTTGTAGTATAAATGGTGTAAGTAGTGCATTTAACACTACATACATATACTATGCTGTTGAGTGTGTAGGTGCATAAGTACATAGCATATAAGTGCATAGAGTATAGTGTGCCATTTGGGACGCAGATATTGTTTTGTTTTTGGAGTACATCATTGTATTTTGCAATGTCTGGAGCCAGCACCTAAGCTTTTCACTCATCATAGTAGACATGCTGCTAATGATGTGACAATAAAAGTGATTTGATTTAATTTTGTTATTCTGTGAACCATTAATCTGTAATCCACTGAAAAAAAAACATTTTTGTTTTGGTAATCTTCAATTAAATTCGGATCATTTGCTCCAGCGTTTAGAGTAGTGGCGCTTCATTGTTGATGTCAGTTTGACATCTTCAGCCACAATATTCTTAACCATACCCCTCTTATCATTACTGTGCGTTCACACTGAAGGCGGCGAGAGTGTCAAAGTTCGCTCTGGCCGCCCTGACGTCAAAATTCATTACATTGCTCCTGTATTTAAAGGAGCTGTTGCAGCATATCAGCAAATCAGTTACATTCCCACATAAAAACATGCTTTCTAGCGTGAAACACTTTTTATCAAATTCATTTAACAATGGAAGATCAAGTTGTTGCGTGTGGTTTGGCTTTGCACCACTTATCCAATATGAATTTGACTGAAATATTCTGAAGCTGCAATACTCTTTTGTATTGTCATATTAGTTAGCGTGAGATTCACGCTTTTTTAAAGAAAATTATATTTATATGACATTAATGCACATCAGTAACTTTTTTTCAAATGTATGTCCCAATAACTGGATATCTGCAATAATCAATCCCTAGCGAACAACTGTGGCCAGAACCAAAGTTCACAGGACTGTGTTCTCTGGACTCCTCTCAAGCAGTGGACTTCTATATTCCGATTGCTTGCCACAGAACCACATCATAGCTCATTACCATAAAGTAGACTTGATTTCAACTCTCCTTAACGGACACACTAGCAAAAATGCACCACGCCACTCCATGCAGCCGACTCCCATTGGAAATGAATGACTTCCGACTACTTTGACGCTCTTGCTGCTCTTGATGTGAACGCACAGTTTGAGATGAGGGAATTATGCACAAAATAAAGCCCAGTCCCCTAGTCAATAATCTGTTTCAGTACATCAGGACAAAAATAAAAAGTCTCAGACACTTCCGGATAGCATGGAGTTTAAGCAATATGTGAAGTATATTTTATTAAGTTGATCTGTTCAACTGCTCATTACTGCATAAATCTAATCAACCAATGACATGGCTGCAACTTTAGGCATGTAAACGGAGTAAAATAGGAAAGAAAGTTCATTTAAATGACTTAGAACATGAGAATGGTCAGATAAAGAGAAAAGACACCACTGGATGACACTACTGCAAGCTGAGAAAAGGAAATTGAGAGTACAATTTACCAAAATCTAGCAATTAAAAAAGATTGACTGCTGCTAAAAACTTCAGATAGGTTTAAAATGAGGCATAAATGACATGAAAACATAGATACAGATCCATCCTACCATGCATCAACAATTCAGACTAGTAGAGGTGTATCATGTTGGGGAGCTTATTTGGGGGGCACACTTAGTACCATGGGCTTTGTTTAAATGTCACAGTACGGCTGATCATGTTCATGCCTTTTTGACCACAGTGGACACATATTGTGATGCTACTTCCAGCAGGATAATGTGCCATATGTCACAAAGCTCAAATCCCAAACTGCTTTCTTGAACATGACAATAAGTTCACTATACTCAAACGGCCTCCACAGTCACTAGATTTCAATGCAATAGAGCACCTTTGGGATGTGGTGAAATGGCAGATTTATCTATCTGGTAGATCTATCAAACCTGCAGCTTGCTACAATGTGCATATAGACCGCAATCACTATGTTTCTAACACCAGTCCAAAAAAAGAATGAAGCCTGTTCTAAAGGCAAAAAGAGGTACTAGCATATAAATAAACCTTTTACACAGGAGAACCTTCAATGAAAAATTCTGCCATAATGTCCTTTCCTGTGACAGTCACTGTATTTCAATTCCTGAGTCTTCAGATCATAAATCTTTAATGGAGCCTATAGTACTTTATGCATGGCAAACTCAAGCTCCTAAAATATCAGACTGCAAAGATTTAAATCTGTCCATTTACAAGTGATTCAACAGCATCCAGAAGTGTTCCAGCTGATTTTTTGGGTGGGATATGTGGGTCGATGATGCTTGAGTCTTAAAATCAGACCACAAGAGCTCCTGCTAAGTTTGGGTTGTGTGGGTTGAGAGGGCTTTAAACATGAGGATGCATAGCAGAGGTCGTGCCATTGTTTGAATTCACACTACTTACAGGTGGTAAAGTAGCATAGAATAAAGCACAGGTTCATAGAGATCACCATTTAAAAAACAAAACTCTAAAACTATGAAATAAAACCATGACATAAGTGCTTCTGAAGTGGATTGATTCAAGATTTTTGTACTACAAAGGCTGAAGGGCATTACAATCTGAAACGATTACAGACCTACAGTTGAAGTCAGAATTATTGGACCCCTTTTGTATTTTATTTTCCTTTTTAAATATTTCCCAAATGATGTTTAGCAGAGCAATGAAATTTTCACTATATGAAAAATAGTATTTACTATAATATTTTGTTCTTCTGGAGAAAGTCTTATTTGTTTTATTTCGGCTAGAATAAAAGCAGTTTTTTAATATTTAAAAGCTATTTTAAGGTCAATATTATTCGCCCACTTAAGCTATATTATTTTCCGAATGTCTACAGAACAAACCAACATTATACAACAACGTGTCTAATTACCCTAACCTAATCAACTTAGTTAAGCCTCTAAATTGCCCTTTAAGCTGTATAGAAGTGTCTGGAAAAAATATTTAGTAAAATATTATTTACTGTCATCATGGAAAAGATAAAAAAAAATCAGTTAGTAAAAATTAATTAATATTATGTTTAGAAATGTGTAGAAAAAAAATCTTCTCTACGTAAACAGAAATTGGGCGAAAAATTAAACAGGGGGGCTAATAATTCAGGGGGGTTAAAGTACTGAAAATAATTCAGAATTTTGTCTATTTTTTATTTATTTATTTTTTATCTACTGCTTATGAAAACAATCTATTTCTTTATCACACCCAGCCAGAAATCATATCATGCTGGAAATTTGTTTATATGCTGGAGAAAATGCAGAAATCAAAAGGCAAATTACTATCACATTTTCTGGGACTACTCGGTTATTTAAAAATATTTTAGAAACACACAATGCCTTATAAATATCTTTGAATCTGTGATCCCCTTTGATTGTAAAATTCGATTTTTTGGACATATACCGGAGGAATGCTTAAAAAGGGATACATATCTAATGAATATCTTGTAGATGGCTGTCAAAGAGCATTACCATGGTTGTCACAAGAAAGTACTACCCTCAAAAAAAAATTTCTAATGCTTTGCTTCTTAGACTTTACACACCTGAAACTTGTCTATAGCACTTGTTCACTGCTGCTCTTATAGTTGTGTAAATTGCTTCCTTGTCCTCATTTGTAAGTCGCTTTAGATAAAACCATCTGCTAAATGACTAAATGTAAATGTAAATGTAAAATGCATGGTTGTAAATTACAATGGAAATTTATAAAATGGAGCAAATTACCGCATTTGTAAATCAGAAAATGGAACAATTTATTTCATCCTGGGAAAAATGGACCAACTATGCAACGTCCCATAAACCTGAACTTTTCTGTTAACCTAAAATCAGAAGGATCACTCCCTACATCTACATAGTTTTTATTGCTGGTGTGTATGTATATCCTATTTTACTTGTTTATTTATTTTTACTTATTCTTATTTTATTTTATTTATTTACTTTTTTGTTTATGTATAACATTAGTGTACATGCGCACAAAAAGGAAAGCATATACTGCTGAAGGAGAAAGTGGATGTTTAGAATTTGTGCTTATATTTGTGTGATAGTTTATTTAGATGTGTGATCTCTGACATGTACCTGATGTGTGTAAAACCATTTGAGAAAATAAAAAAAATAATTTAAATCTCTAATATAAATAATAATATCTATTTCTGAAGATTTTGGGAATTCAGAAAAAAAGATGTTAGATCACTTTTAAAATGCACTACCTTTAAAAATGTCAAAAATTTTAATCCAATGAGTTTATGGTCCATAAGATAAAACCTCCCTTAAGGCATTTGAAAGCAAAGGCTGAGGAATATCAGATTTCATTTTAAGTTATATACTGTAGCTGTAATAGTTTTGCTAGAACGGAATGCCTCTGAAGGTCAAACTCTATATTTCATATTTCAACTCTTCTGCATCAGTGTGTTCCAGCATGAAACAGGGGTCATGCAAAATTCAAAACGAAGCAAACTTCTCAAAAATGTCTCCTTTCATCGCTTTACCTGTCTCCTTATAACCTATGACATGTTCTTGTTTTGTTCTTACTCTGAACTTCAAATGAACCGAAGTGAGCCGAATAAACATTCCTATATAGATCTGTACTCCAAGTGTTTGCTTTCTGGTTAAAATAATGATTTTTCATTGTGTGGCTAAGATGATTTCCTCGGCTCATCATCAGCGAGACTGGTTTCATCAGAGGTTTGGATATATATATTTCAGATGTAAATGGTAGCATCTTTTCTCTTTAACTCCCACTTTAAGACTGCGCTCACTGCTATAGATACTGATGAGAAAATCACATCAATGATAATGTCTTTTAAATCCATTTTTCTACAACGCACACTATCATGGGAGACCAAATATCTTTTGAATGTTCTCAAGACGCAGTGGACTGTTGATTAAGATTTGAAGAATAGTGTCTTTGCTTCTCTTAAATGCACACAAGTTATGATTCATTCTGTACTTGGTTCTGATATAAACACTGGCTCGTTTTAAAAAGCTGGTTCTGGTGTACCAGATATGGGTCAACAGACCAGTACTGATGGTGTATTTATTATAATGTTACAGCTGATTCCATAGTATTTTGTCTAAATAAACAGAACATAAACAATTATCATTCATAACAATGAAAAGTTCAGTATAAAAATGTTTTACTAATTATTTTTGAGACTAATTACTAGAGCTGCTCGACATTGGAAAAAACTGACATTGCAATATTTTATTTTTCTACCAAATACGTTACGATATTGAGTATAATTTCACAAGATGAAAGGAATAGAATGAATTTTAATGATTTTATAAGTGAGAGCATCTTTAAAAAAATGATACTGTACAAATCAAATGCACAGTGCTTTATGATTATTTGAGCGTTTATCAATATTCAGATAGACAAATTTAATAATCAAAAGTAAAATAACACTATAGTTTTCATCATATATTTACATAAATACAATTAATCTTCCTTAGAAATGTCATTTCGTATGCCTGCATACTTTAATCTGACTTTTAAAAAGTGCTTATAGCCGCAGGCCATAAAAACACACATAAATAATACAGGTTTTGGTAACTTTATTAATAAAGTGAAAAGATGTATATAATTTAGATCGACTGGAGTGATCAAGTCTCTTTCTATGAAGTGTGTCTGGATAAAATGAAATATTAAATTACAATCATATGACAGAGCATGGCTTTCTGTGGAGTTTAAAGTATTCAAATACAAAAATGAAACAGTCAAATGCAAAATAACATGGTCAACATTATAACACAGGTTCAACCACGCATACCGGTTGTGTAAGAGTCTAAATTATCATGTGCATTTGTTTATATGGCAAAATATGTCTTTTTTCACCAAAGAAGGCCCACAAAAATTCCAAAGGCAGATACTGATTAGATCAGGTCGTTTTACGATGTGGTCACATGTTGATTGGTCAGTTTGAATGTCTTAGTATTTGGGCTTTGGTCACATGGTCAAGAAAGAGAAAAAATAGGTGTTAAACTTTGCTCTGCCTCTTTGTTCTGGTCTCTCTTTTCTGGCTCTGCGCTTTCCTGCTCTGCTCCTCTCCTCCTCTGGAGTCTATCTTCTCTGGCTCTACTGCTCTTAGGCTTTCTTTGAGGCCTAACTGCTTTCTTTGTCTCTCCCTCCCCCTGTCTCTCCTTCTATCTCTGGTAACTTTATTTTAATTTAAGCTGGATATAATTATTATCATACATTTTTATCATTTCATATTTTAAACAGTTATTTGTACTTAGGTTGTAACCATAGAGAATTATTGTCATTAAATCATTTCATTTTCAAGTATTTGTGAATTACTTTTGATTTAACATCAACACTTAATTGCTCCATATTGTAATACAATACAATCACATAATATAAACGCTCTCCCACATTTTAAGCTATTAATACTGCCCTTATTTCCGTTTTTGGTATAAGATTGCAGAAGAATGGTTTGACTAGAAATGTACAGTTTTTTACCATCATGCTGATAACTTTTAAGTCATTCGGCAGAACTAAAGTTCGAACCGCTGTGGTTAAAACCCATACTTACAGTTGCAAAAAGACCAGTTGCAATAGCAAACATGTTGTGTTGTTTGATAGGATGCCAAAATCGAAAGTCCAAAAATAGAAAACTTAAATTTTATCGTACACCACATTGCTTTTAATGCCAACCGACGTCTTTGGCTATCAGCCAGCAGAAGAGCTGAATAGAGTGAGGACCAAATTAAAAACGCTCGACTCTGCAGTTCTCAGTTCATATGAGGTAAGTTCACGCTATGCTGAATCATATACATAACTAGTTTTTGATTGCAGCAATGATTTCAGCAAAAACAGCTAAATATGGTGAATTAAACTGCGGACACTGAATGCTAAGAATGAAATGTAAAAATATACGTTCACATACCCTGCCTTACAGGTGCAGTTCGCTTACAGAATGCAGTTGTTTTGCCTGTTGATGATTACCTACGTCTTGTACAGTTCCGTCCTCTTTCCTTGTCTTTGGCAAGGCAGAACGTCTGTTTTTAGCACTACAAAGTTTTGAATCAGGTAATCATGGAAATTTATTTCTTGCACATGACCACACAGAACAAAATTGTAGGCATCTAAAGACTTGTAGGCCTTTAACTTCTCTCTTGTAAAATCACTTGGAGTTTCAACGAGATAGTTGTATATTTCGGGCTGGACGCGCTTGGGAGGGTGCTATCGCAAATGGATTTCACGATTTTAACTTTAACGCCACTCACTTTAACATTAATTTTGCAGAATAACTGTGCTTATCACTGGGTGACAAGCTGTTATAATACGTTGAAAGCATTATGTAAATAAAATATATAATCAATATAACTTATCTCTAATACAACAATAAACTCTGTACTGCATCGGATGTCATTCCCTCGTTGTAAATGTAGCGCTCCCGTTTTTTTTTTTGTTTTTTTTTGCAACCTCGATGCACGCGCATCCTGAATGTTAACAAACAGGTAATTCGCCTATATGCTCACTTTAAAGTCTATCTTCTAATACACACACACACACACACACACAGACATATATATATATATTAAAAGATAGATTAAAAGTGATGAAATATTCAAAAAAATTTTACATACAATCAAACACCCAGGATACCGAAAAAAATTTATTCAAAATAAATCCCCAGTGATCTAATATTAGCATACACTTTGATCAAGCGCAGTTTAAGGTTAGCATTTTCAAACCCTCACGTACTCAAAAGGCTTGAACACGTCCAATTTTCGGAGCCTCTGACTCTCATTAGCGGCTAATAATCTGTAAACCGTGAATCCATTCGATGCTGAGGCAAGAACATTAGCTTAAAGACTGGACAGCCTGGCATTTCAAAACCCAAACACTCATCACCACACAATCAAGACCCCTAATTCTTTGCCAACCCCACAAACCCTCATAAAAATAAATAGGCTTCAGAAATGCTGGAGGAGATGCTGAGATTATCATTACGCAAATCTCCCCTCTCCTGCTCTTCACTAGCCTATCAGCAGACAGAGGATTCGGCTTCTGATCCCCTCTGCCAGAAATAGTTTGCACTCATTTAGACGCAACCCCCCCCTCCAAAAAAAAAAAACGCAGTCAACAAATCATTAGTCAGGAACGAGTTGTGAAATATCCCTGTTAAATTCACAAGGGCAGCAAGTCCCAGTAAAGAAGCATTACAACATGAACCCGGTGCAGGTTTGAGGTTGTCATGCATAGAGAGAGGGATTATTGCTAGGCTCTTCTGTTGTTATGGGCTCATTAACAAAAAATGGGACCTTTTGAAGTATCGAGTTCAAGACTCTGTGAAAATGTTGCATTAGAGCTGCGAAAGTAACATAGCATATAAGTGTGTGTGTGTGTGTGTGTGTGTGTGTGTATGAGAGGGAGAGAATCAAATGTATAAGCAGCAGAAAACAGATAACAAAACACAGGCTCCAGGGATTCTAACTAACCTTGTGAAAGTGAATCATTGAGCGCAGGGCTCTTGCCGAGGGGCTTCTGCTGTCTGTTACTGCAATCCAGTAGATGAGAAGCAGGAATGCTGGTCTGGTAATATCTGAACATGGCATCTCACTGCTCACTGATGTAGAAAATATCAGATACTATAGGGCTGACAAAGTTTAGGTGTTAACTTTAACTGTATTAAACACTTAACTGTGTTCATGTAACTCAACATTTGACATGAACACCATTAATACAGGTCAACCATTAATAACGGTTACTAAAGCCATAAAACTAAATCTCTGATATAACATAAAATATAATCTATTAAAAAAAAGTACAATAGTTACTTGGATTTTGGTTTTCAGTTAATATTAGAAGTGGTGTGAAAACAAATATACCCTGAGCCTATTTTAGCTATATTTGATATCAGTGATGATGCAGAATTATCTAAAAATCAACGTAGAGTGATAAGATTTACACTCTCTGGCCACTTTATTAGGTACACCTTACTAGTTCCGGGTTGGACCCCCTTTGGCCTTCAGAACTGCCTCAATCCTTCGTGGCATAGATTCAACAAGGTACTGGAAATATTCCTTAGAGATGTTGGACCATATTGACATGATAGCATCACGCAGTTGCTGCAGATTTGTCGGCTGCACATCCAAGATGCGAATCTCTCGTTCCACCACATCCCAAAGGTGCTATATTGGACTGAGATCTGGTGACTGAGGAGGACATTTAAGTACAGTGAACTCATTGTCATGTTCAAGAAACCAGTTTGAGACCCCCCCCCCTATTTAGTTTTTTTTCTTTCATTTTCCTCTTCCCCCCACTTTTCTCTGTATGTTTTAGTCCTCTTATACATATAATATTAACGGACGTCATGGTGGTGTAGTGGGTAGCACGATCACCTCATAGCAAGAAGGTCGCTGGTTCGAGCCTCGGCGAGGTCACTTGGCATTTCTGTGTGGAGTTTGCATGTTCTCCCTGTGTACACGTTGGTTTCCTCCGGTTTCCCTCACAAGTCCAAAGACATGCGCTATAGGTGAATTGATAGAAAGCTAAATTGTCCATAGTACATGTGTGTGAATGAGTGTGTATGGATGTTTTCCGGTGATGGGCTGCAGCTGAAAGGGCATCCACTGCATAAAACATGCTGGATAAGTTGGCGGTTCATTCCGCTGTGGCAACCCCAGATTAATAAAGGGACTAAGCCGAAAATAAAATGAATGAATATAATATTAACATGATGTTACAACTTTTTGTTTGGGAGAAAAAAGTATACATATAGTATCCATGTAAACGTTATAATTTGTACTGATGTAAAAAATATAATAAGAGAATGATTTAAAAACAGTACAATAGTTACAGTTATTGTATTTGTATTGCAATATTCTTTCAGCTTTGCCACATGAAAACATAGTAAAATAATATTTTTAATATTTAATTATATAAATCACGATATTACTGTAACTATTTATTGCATTTTTTGATCAAATAAATCTAGTTTGCATAAGAGACTTCAAAAAAAAAATCTTACTCATCCCTAATGTTTGAACTGCACAGTATGAACTTAAAGTATAAATAAATGAAACATAAAAAAATAAATTAATAATTGGCACTTATGAAGAAAGAATAACACACAACAAGCAAACCTTTATCAAAAAAAAAAGGTTCTATAGTATACAAAATGACGCAATAGATTCCAAGACTGGCTATAAAAGTGGCCACTTTTCCTGGCTGGAGAGACTAAATTATGTGGACTGCAAAGGCTCTTCTCTCTGTGATTATGTGCTACAGTGTTTTGTTGTGTAAACCACAAGCACTCCAAAACTGGGCTGCAATGACGCTACACAACTGAACCGAGCAGTGTAGACCAATTATCCGCTGGCCCAACGGACACCACGGTGCAAACCGGTTTTAACTATAGAAACCAGGCCAATTTGTACAAAGCTACACAAACCAGTGGGAAAGCGCAGCGTGAGTCGCACGACCCATTTAAATTAGACAAAAAAATCTCTGTTCTAAACCAATAGGGAACCACAAATGGCTGAATGCTTAAGCTAGTCGAAAACAAACAAGCACTGAAGTTAAAGCAAGATCTGCACATCAATAAACACGAGTCTTATGAAAGAAAACTGTTATTCAGAAATGTGTGCTGGTCAGTGAACAGTGAATAGACAGTGATACTATTGACATTTAGGATAAATGTAAATCTAAGCATAGATACTGTTCTGCCTTGCTAAAGTTGTGTAATGATAGAATGTGTGAGCAATGGTACATTTAACAAATGCCCTGTGCGAGTTGTTGCAGACGCAGGGTTTTCATGCTGTACTCTCCTGCTGGTGATTTGGGTTTAACATTTCAGGACGGTTTTCACTCTTGCTAAAGTATTTTGCTGCAAATCATGTGCTACAGTGAGAGCAATACAAATCAATAACTCCAGTGAGGTGCTTTCACAGCAACTGAAAGAGAGCCTTGATTGTTAGCAGTAGTTAACAACGGACACTTAACAGTTCCAAACACTACAGCAAATCTGCCTTTTGATGTCTTTTAAATAAAGATTTCTTGTGTTCTTATGTATGAAAGGTATATTTTTCAGGTTTTACACTGATTATAAATTTCAGGGCAGTAACAAACGAAACAATTCAAATTAAACATATCTCATGTGTTACTTGTATCTAAATTTACACTAATTTCATTAGGATCATTTGAACTTTATGAGCTTTGCATTAAAAGAAATAAGCTCCATATAAATATATAAAGGGGCGGCACGGTGGCTCAGTGGTTAGCACTATTACCTCACAGCAAGAACGACGCTGGTTCCAGGCCAGTTGGCATTTCTACACCTTACTAGTTCCGGTTAGGACACCCTTTTGTCTTCAGAACTGCCTTAATTCTTCGTGGTATACATTCAACAAGGTACTGGAAATATTCCTCTAAGATTTTGGTCCATATTGACATAATAGCATCATGCTGTTGCTGCAGATTTGTCGGCTGCACATCCATGATGCGAATCTACTGTTCCATCACATCCCAAAGGTGCTCTTTTGGATTGAGTTCTGGTGACTGTGGAGGCCATTTGAGTACAGGGTATACTGTGGTCATAAAGCGACGGACATAGTCAGCAACAATACTCAGGTAGGCTGTGGTGTTGGCACGATGCTTTATTGGTACAAATGGGCCCAAAGTGTGCCAAGAAAATATCCCCCACACCTTTACACCACCACCAGCAGCCTGAACCGTTGAAACAAGGCAGGATGGATCCATGCTTTCATGGTGTTGACACCAAATTCTGACCCTACCATCCGAATGTCGCAGCAGAAATTGAGACTCATCAGACCAGCCAATGTTTTTCTAATCTTCTATTGTCCAATTTTAGTGAGCCTGTGTTAGCTGACAGGAGTGGCACCCAGTGTGGTCTTCTGCTGCTGTAGCCCATCTGCCTCAAGGTTGGACGTGTTGTGTGTTCAGAGATGCTCTTCTACATACCTCGGTTGTAACGAGTGGTTATTTGAGTAACTGTTTCCTTTCTATCAGCTCAAACCAGTCTGCCCATTCTCCACTGACTTATGGTATCAAAAAGGCATTTGCGCCCACAGAACTGCCGCTCACTGGATATTTTCTCTTTTTTGGACCATTCTCTGTAAACATGAAAGCGTGAAAATCCCAGGAAATCATCTGTTTCTGAAATACTCAGACCAGCCCGTCTAGCACCAACAACCATGCCACATTCAAAGTCACTTGAATAACTTTTCTTCCCATTCTGATGCTCAGTTTGAACTGCAGCAGATCGTCTTGACCATGTCTACATGCCTAAATGCATTGAGTTGCTGCCATGTGATTGGCAAATTAGAAATTTTCATTAACGAGCAGCTGGACAGGTGTAAAATGGCCGGTGAGTGTATGTTCACCATTTTTGTGATGAACACTTTATAATGTTGTGATTCACTTTGTAACTACTTTGTTTTGTTCGTGGCTAATAATTAAATGTTTTAACAAAGACTTTTTTTAAATCCCCATGGAAAAGATTCTTGCAGATTTAACAGACTTCTAATAACAAACTACTTTTTCAAAGGTATAAATTGACTGTAGTACCTGTTTACAGTAAATTAAGAGACTGTCAGCTTACAGTTATAGAGTAGAGCTTCCCAACAATATAATTCATGCTTGGACTGGATTCCGACTAATAACTATGTAAATCATGCTTCATATGTTACCAGCGGGACTTATTTGGCCATGTTTGGTCATAACAACAAATCAGGCTTCATCTTTGTGCTCTGGGATGTTGAACATTTACGCTAAGAATAAAAAGGCTTAGAAACCAGGCGTCAATACCTGAAGCCCCAATGGACCATGAGTGTCCCAAACACACAGAAGGCGTAACAGATCGATACAAACAACTCAATTAAGTTGAGCATGATGTGCAAAAGGGGTCTAAGGGACAGGGAGCAGTTGATTCTGTTTAAGGGACATCTTTAGCCCGCAGGTAAACTTCACTGACCTCACTGATCAATACCGCAGTACTCATGGGATAACCTGGGTTAACCTCGTCTGATCACCCAACACTACCTTCCGTCACTCACACGTGTGGGAAATTTCACTGTATGGTGCCTATAGAGTCAGCAGGGAGACGGCCTAATCATTTTTTACAGTGGATTAATTTGATCCACGTGTTATAGGATTGATGTTTTAAAATTCTGCAGCTCTGAGAAACGAGTCAGAACAATGAGTGGAGAACAGTTCCTTTTGAAGCATTAAAATCAAATCAGTGTTTATTAGGGTGATGCACAGAGGCCTTTCAGATGTAAAGAGAAGCTGAGAATAGATTTGAATGCAGATGACTAAACTATAACATTTCAGACACTGATTTTTATAATGGTTAAATGAAAGAAACCATCTGAAGCAAATCAATAAAATGAATCAAGACTAAGAGCCCATCGTCTCCTACACTAGTCTCTCATTTTCTATGAAACATAACCTTCTTTTGGAAAACAATAAATCATATGAGAGAATGTATTAACTATTAACAGTGAGTGTTATATTATTGTAATATTTATGACCATATTTTCCAATTTTCATTAGGTATGCACAAAACTAGTAAACTAAATGACACTGCTGATAATTATATCGATTTGTACTCTCTATAGGAGAGGTTCTAGAACTTTTTAGTGGGCTTTAGCCCCCCTGTTATTTCAGCTCCTCTAAAATGATCATCAATTAAACTATTATATATTTATTTTTAAAATTATCATTTGAAACTTTTTTCGAATAAAATGAGAATATCTATTTAAAAATTGTCAACAGGAACTGATTCTTTTTTGCTATTCTGTGCCTGCATTTAGATGCAAGATTATAATCACAATTGGAAAGGAATTTGATGCTTCAAAATAAAAGTTGTAGCAGTTATATTGTTATTGCAATTATGTAAATTGGTTTCAGTGGATTATTCCTCAAAACTTATTGGTAATGAAACATGAAGGGCTCTATTTTAACGATCTAGGAGCGAACTCTAAAGTGCATGGTGCAAAAGCATTAAAGGTGTATCTGAATCCACATTTGCTATTTTAAGGACAAAATATGCTTTACGCCCTGGGGCATAGAATAACAGGGATGTACTCGTATAGAACGAGCCTTCTCGATTAAGCCTCTTTACTTTCTCTTTACTCTTTACTTTACTCCTTTACTCACTCCACTAAAGACATCCATTTGCCTACATATTTAAGTTCAAGTGCAAAGATTTGTTTCAAAACTATTTCTCAATTCAGTTCTAATTTCCAGCAAACAAATAAATTAAAAATAATACCAAAGTGAGGTCCAAAAGCTGAGTTATATCCAAACACACGTCCTGTTCTTATGCCCCATATGGTGATGCATACGTTTCCAAAAACCAAAAGGTGGACAAATCTAAACTTGTTTTTTATTAAAACAAATATATGCATATAATAAATAATACTAATAATAATATTAACATTTTACAAATGCAAATTGTCATGAATAAACTGAAAAAGGCCCCCGACATGAAGAAGGCATATAGGTGGTTTTTATATGTATGTAGAAAATAATACTTTTTGTAACAATTTGACCCTTTATTTTTTTCATATATAAAGATATTTGAGTATTGCTGTACATCATGTGTGTATTAAGCAACATGTATCTGTTTTGGACTTGCAAAGGCGCATAACTAATGTGCTCTGCGCTGGACTTTAGACCAGCATTAAGTTGGTCAGTGGCACATTCTGTTTCAGTTCCTCAAAAGAGCAACACGCCAACAACGCACCTAAACACAGCTCCTTTTTAGACCAGAACAGCCATGAGTCCACAAAGTGGCACAAATGGATTTGCTATTTAAACAACATGGCACAAAACATGAAAATTAGGGTTGCACTGGTCTGAAAATAGCAACGAATCGGGCCAAATACATCTTGCGCCTTATTGCGCCAGGTGTATGAAAGGGCGCAAAGTTTTTCTAAGTGAGTTATTTAATCATTAACTGAAAAGCAGCAAAAGAAATAAATAAATTCTTGCCCCAAGAATGAAATCCTAAAACCGCCTATGACTCCCTGTTTGGTTAATTGTATCATCAATATTTAAAATCACTAAGATTATTACACAGCTCTCAAGAATGCTTGAATCTCATTGGTCAGTCAAGACATTCTAAGTTGTGTTATGCATGGGACACATAGTAAATTGTTATCACTACTTTTATTGTGTGTTCATGGTAACTGATATCTTAATATTAATAAATTAAAACTCATAGTAAAGAGTCTTCAAATGCATGACTTTTGAATGTATTTTGCATGGTGGCGCATACAAGAGGAATGTGTATGCGTGTGTGTTTGTCTGCATGCTGAGTGATTTGATGGAGCCAAGTCTGTTAGGTCTGTGAGCTGCTTTGTTTGCCTGCTGCAGGACTCTATTTACTTTGGCTGTGTTGTTTCTGCGGCTCTGCCCTCAGGCGTGATGCCCAGGCCACGGTTTGTTTACTTTGGTCGGAATTGGAGAAGCTCTGCTCACAACGCTCAAATTAAAAACCATGGCCCCGATGTCCTGAGGAGGACGGTGATCAGATTTTGCCTGTTGTGTCAAACACGCAGACCAGTCACGCAAACTCAATAACAAACAGAGCCGACGTTTGATGAGTATTTTAATGAGGACTGACACGATAAGTGAAGACAAATACTAAAATTAGCATTAACCTTGAGATGTTTAGCAGTGGAGAATCTGAGGCCTGCTTTACAATTAAAACAGATGAAGACTTGTATTTATTTATTTTTTCGCCTGGCAGAAATTCCCAAACTAGAGCCCAAGACCAAAGTTCTCCATCATGACCTTTGCTACATGGACGAAAATGTTTTGTTTTATTTTGCACTGGACTACAGAAAATAAAGTTATCACTCTTAGGTCCCTCAAGATGTAGGTGATTTCTTTCTTCGGTAGGACATTAAAGAAGATTTTGAGCTAAAACAAATGAATACCCTTGGTTCCTGACAATACTGTGAGGTTTAATGAAGCTTTAAGCCTTAGGTTTAATTAACCTTTAATACAAGGTTTAAGCAAATGATCTGAAGCACTGGAGAGGTACTTGTGCACTTACTTGATTCCAAAATCTGAACATTTCACGTCCATCATTATGAAACATGAAGCTACATTCCAGACTGTTGTAAGTAAACATACTGTTTACAGGATTTCTTTCATGTTCTCTGGCGGTTTGTTTTTATGTCTCAAACTGCTAGTATCCATCGACCACAGCTTCAGCTACAAAACTTCTTTTAATGTTGCACTGAAAATATTCACCTGCAATTTTGAAAGAAGTTAAATCTTTGAAAACACCTAACAAATCAAGCCATGGGTTTAAATATGTCTTTTTCATACTGATGTACTGAATTTAACTGAAAAACAAAAATTCAAGGTGCAGTAGGTGATTGTCTTCAGAAACATTTTTGTTGTGCTGGTTGAAAGTCACATCACATTCCAATAGTAATAATTCAAGTAAATTATCTAAATGTATTTATATGTATTTTTATATTCTGGGTGAGACATAAGACAAAAAAAAGTTCATTCAATTAAAATTTGTCTGGCTGATAATTCCCATAAATTCTGATAAGTAGTCCAAACTGTTGGTCAACAAATGTAGATTTGTGCATCTGTCAACCTGGTTCACACAGATCCCTCATTTGCACGTGCATGCGCGCCACATTCACACGCACGTGAGAGAGTGACAGCAGTAAAAACAAATGCTGAATCAAAACTTTAAATCCCGAATGAATATTGGAGGTACTTTTGCATGCTGGAGGAACCAGCTGAAGTATTTCTGTTAGACAGGTAATGTTCTGTTTTAAAACTGTTTTAGTCACGCAAAGCTGATGTAGATTTTGTTGTTTTACGAATGGGTTGTATGCACAGAAGCCACAGAAGTTCAGCCACTGAAATCTCCCGGCGAAAGTTTGATGGGACTATTTTCAATTTCATAAGGTACCTTTTACAGCATCGATAATGTAGATTTTTAGCCTAGCCTGCTTTACTGAGGTGAAGTTGGTTTTATATTCACATTGGTTCATTTTTAAACAATGACAACCTGTGATGCGCTCCCTATATTGTTTACTGTGCTACTTTGAATATTCGGTCTGAAATAGCATGTAAGTATGGCTTAATAATAAGTCCAATTGCAGCACCCCACCAGCCAACCACTAAACATACAGTAGTCGCTTTAAGACAAAACACGTGAGAGAGTGAGACCAGCTATGCTTTCATGCATGAAATATACTGCACATTATGACTATTATACTGCACATTTTTATGTTTTGCTTGCTACACAACTGAAAATGTGCTAGATATAATACAGTTTTGCATTCTGACTTGTAGTATTATGAAGTACAATAAAGTTTCTAACTGGTGAATGACATGATCTAGTGGGTTGTTTACTGAGTGGGTGTCATCTTTAAGGTGCACGCTCATGATTTCAGAAGGCCTGGCTTTGGACGGCAGGGGAGGGACTGTGTTTTCAAAGATATTATGCTATCAGATAGCATTTTGGCAGATCACCTACAGAATCTTTAAAGTTCACTTCATTCAAAAACAATGGTTGGATTTAGGTAATTAGATAATTCAACTTAAAATGCTATTTGTTGTTTTGAGTTCTCGGGTGATGAAGTAAACCAGTCATATTTATTCTTCAGCAACAAACTGCTCCTTGATGCTTTATGCATTCATTGATTTTCTTTTAGGCTTAGTACCTTTATAAAAAAGGGGTTGCCACAGCGGAATGAACCGCCAACTTATCCAATTTTAGCTTATTCAGTTCACCTGTACGGCATGTCTTTGGACAGTGGGGGAAACCGGAGTACCCGGAGGAAATCCACGCGAGCAGGGGGAGAACATGCAAATTCCACAAAGAAATGCCAACTGACCCAGCCGGGGCTCTAACCAGCGACTTTCTTACTGTGAGGCGATCGTGCTACTCACTGTGACACCTTTGATACTTCAACCAAACTCATTTGAGCTTCGGTTTCTGAAAAGGGACCTGCTGTGGATCATCTATGCTCTGCATTATGCATTATCAGAGAATTAATTAAATGTCCTTTACTACATCTTCATTTCACTAAAACTACATCACATGCAAGTAAAAGTAACTTTGTTTTTCCAGCCGAATATTTTCAGTTGCAACCATATTTTTATCAAAATTAGCTTGAAATCAATGTTACAACAAACACATACTGGCTTTGCTGTAAACTATAACTCATCCTCACATTTTTAAAAAAGCCTTTTCTAAAAACTTTCTTCTACCTTTCAGAACTTCTGAACCATAGACAGAGTCATTTTTAAACTGAGCAAATTGATATATCATTACTTGCACAAAGAGCCCCACAGAAGCAACAGGTAGCCTGCGTTTTCTAAGTAATAAGCTTTGGGCTGTTATATATCTAAAAATAGCCTCAGTCTGCATTTCCACCAAAAGATCATGATGATGAAGCCCTACTTTAATGACTTGGAAAATTTGCTGACACCCTGCACTCGCCACAGGATGAAAGAGGCTGTGGCAATTCTTCAGAAAAATGTACATGCACGTATGCACAAGCACACCAGCTCCTTCCTCTGTGAAGAAAAGGGCATACATCTCTGTCAGCTCGCTAAACACACCAAATCTCTCAAAACATTGGCATAAGTGCTGCTGGAGTTGCAGTCATTTGCATTTTTTTCCACGAAAAGCACAGTATACATTAAAAGAGTCTCTCTAAAAACCTACAGGGAGTGAATGGCAGGGATGTAAAGTCCACAGATCTGCTGTTTGCACTCGTTCACAGAGGCGAGACCTCCAGGCTCAGAGCAGTCCTTGAGCAGAGAAGCAATTAAAGCTCTTAAAGTCGTAGCATTTCAAAGGGAAACGTCACTGTAGGGGCCGCTAACAATCCAGATGTCTCTTGCTTGTGTTCAAGAACTTGAAACTACATTTGACCCATTCCTCACCTTCAGACAATCTGTATTTATTTATTGATGTTATATTAAAGGTTTTGGCTATATTCATGGCAACATTGTTAATAAGCACGATGCGAATTATACATTGACGATCATTGGGGTCAACTTTTTTTGGTAATGTTAGTTTGTTTAATACATGCTTCTGTGTATCAAAGTTATGTATTCATTTAAATTACATCTAGTTTATTAATAAAACTTAATTAAGCTTAATTCTTCCAAAGACTGATTGGCGCGATTATGTATGAACCCCTACAATAGTATGAACCGTTATAGGTGAGGTCAAATATACTTACAGAGTATATATATATATATCGCAGAATATGCAATGTTGAGTCTGAATTAAAGTTGACCAGGAGCTACAGAATACATGTGATTTGTAGATTCCTCGCTAAATTAACCATAATAGAGTGAAACATTATCATTTGCATGTGTTTTTACAGCTTTTAACTGAGCATTTCAAAAGAGTTTTTAAAAGATTTGGGCACAAAAAAATTGCAATATTGTAAAGTGTAATAAAGATTAATAGTAATGAATTATCTATACGGAATTGACCTGAATTCAAACTGAAAACAAGATTATTTTACTAACCCCATTGGCAGACAATTTTGCTTGTTTTACAGAAAAACTATAAATGTTCACTTATTTCTACTGTAGATGAAAACAAAACCATATTTTTACTTGAAATTTCTAGATATTTGGACTAGAAACCAGAAAAAACAAAGTAAGAAAAGCATTTTAAGCCTTGTGATTATTCAATTTCTGTACCTGAATAATTTTAGACTGCTCAGAAAATTGTCAAATAGACCTATTAAAACTATCTTGTGAAACTGTATTCATATTGCAATATATAATCGCAGAAAAACAACTGCAATATAAGATCATTCCAATAGATCTTTCCAATATCATCCAGTTCTAATATATATAATCTATATTATTTTAACTGTTAATATTATTAAGATAGTCACATCACCCTGTTAAAAAGTATTCAATACAATTCACTATACTAATGGTTTCCTAATAATCATGCACTATACATAATCAAATAACAACAACACTGATAAAAAGTCATAAAAGATGTCAATTTGATCAATGATAATTATTCTAAACTGTGTTTAAGGACACATTTTAAACACATCAGACAAACTGTATACATGCAGAACTCTTTAACAAAATCTTAACAGAACTCTTATTTCAATGGCTTTACAGAGAAGCTGCTCTCAAGGATGCAAGGAACAAGTTTCAATAGAGAGAAAGAAGACTTGTCTGAAAAAAGGACATTTAAACACAAAATAGTCTTGACAAACAAAAAAATGAAAAATGGCCACTCATACATTCTTCTCTAAGAGCTAAATGGTGAAAATAATTAAACCCACCAAGAAATATTACTTAATTTCCTATGACACTTTTGCAATCAATTTTTTGACCCTTATGTCATTCCAAACCTATTAGAAATGTGTTCATTATCAGAACATAAATGAAGATTGGTGCCTGTGTTGAAAGCTTATTTATCCAAAATGTAAACTGATCAGAAAATAAATCTGCAAATTTATCAAAGATTCTAAAACCGACACAACTGCTTTATAAATTGACCAGATTTCATTTGTATTTAATATAACGTTTAATAATAAATATTACATTTCAAAGCTATAAACATTGTTTGCTGATAAATGTTTCTTTAAGAATAAATGTCCACACTATCTGTTCATCATAAAAAAATGATTAAACCCCTAAACTGATCAAGATTTATTTTTTGATCTCTTTATGATTGTTTTGAAGCCTCAGAACAAATCATCACTCAAGACAGGAGACAGAAATCTCACAGACTTAAGTAAATGTCTGTTAACATCTTTTAAATGGCATGCTATATCAGAACCACAGATGAATTGTCTTTCTTTGATATGTAAAGGGGAAAAAAATCAATCCCAAAAATGAACTCAGCGTGACATCAAAAGCTGAATGATGTATTTTTGTCATGTTACTTCCTTAATGTGTTGATTGGGTGTCAACACACTCTTCTGCGTATGTTCTGCCAATGTGAAACCCAATAAACTTGTAAAATCCATCCCACTTCTCATCCTGGTACCTCATAATTTAGTCAAGCTACATACACTGTAAAAATGCTGGGTTCCACATAATCTTTTAGTTTTTACAAATTTAAGTGGACTGAACATAAAACAATTAGGTTGTCCCAAAAAATTTAGTTGCTGAATCTCGTTTTAAATAGGTAGATTGAACAAATAGCAAACATCTTTTTTTTTGAGTGTAGCAGTCTGAAAAGTGGAAGTACAAAAACACTTTAAACTGTATGTTATCATTGTTAAAAAAATACTAGAACTACAAGCAAAGAAGAGAATTTTAAAGTATTACAACTATCATCTGATCTCTGTCGTCTTTTTTTGGCCCTTTAATGTCCACAGCAGCATACATTAGCTGTTTGTGATTCCTTGAAAAAGGATAAAGACTTCTTCCTCACAATTTATATCCAATAAATCATCAGTGATATTAACATTTGTTCATTCATTCATTTGCTTTTCGGCTTAGACCCTATATTAATCTAAGGTTGTCACAGCGGAATGAACCGCCAACTTATCCAGCATATGTTTTAAGCAGCGGATACCACATGTCTTTGGACTTGTGGGGGAAACCGGAGCACCCGGGGGAAACCCACGCTAACACAGGGAGAACATGCAAACTCCACACACAAATGCCAATTGGCCCAGCCGAGGCTCGAACCAGCAACCTTCCTGCTGTGAGGCGATCGTGCTACCCACTGCGCCAATCAAGTAAATGATTATTTTACTAACCTCACCAGACAAGTAACCTAATTTAAAGATAAATAACAACAAATTCACTTAAATTCACCAAACAAAGATACTGCGATAACAGATGTGGTCTAAATGTAGTTTAATTGATAAGCATTGAGTACGCTTCAAACAAATTGCAATTGCTTCAAACAAAAAAAAAAACAATAAGGGAAGAACTCTCGCTCAGTGTAATGGAGTACATTGCTTTAGTTATATTGTGGCTTATTATTTGAGTTGCTTGGGAAGAAACACTGAACAGATCCACTGCTTTTGTCACACAAAAGTCATCATGCTGCATGTATTAGGAGGTTTGAGAGGTGGTAGCTGAATGCAGTGAGAGGTATGCATCTTTGATAAACTATGACAGTGCCAGCTCATTGACAATATAAAATGAGTTCCGTATGGAACATCCCTTAAGTAGATAATTCACCCAAAAATGAAAGTTATATTATTAATGACAAACCCCTGAGACTCTTGCTCACCTTCAGAACAAAAATTAAGATATTTTTAGATGAAATCGGAGAGCTCCCTCATCCTCCATAGACAGCAAAGTGTTAGTATATTGCGCATACAACATACAAGATATTTATGAATGCATTTTGTATGTTGTATGCGCAATATACTGACATTGTGCATTAAGCTTTATGCAGTGACATGTACCCCTCTGGACGGCCGCACTTGATTTTGAGGCGTATCTGCGGCAAAGCTTGACACATGATCACATGCATTCTTGTAGCTTGATAGAATATTCCATTGGAACCACTGAAGGCATATGCTCTGTGTTTTAAGGATGTTTTATGCGTACATTTTTCTGGATTTTGTCAGTACTGAGGGAGCTCTCAAAATTCACCAAAAATATCTTAACTTCTCTTGTGAAAATTAAGTAATGTCTCAGAAGTTTGGGATGATTAATTAATGATGAGGATGAGTAATTAATAACATTTTTTTTTTCATTTTGGGGTAAACTAACACTTTAAAAGGGACATCATATCTTCAGATTCAAGCATATTGGGCTATCAAGCTCCAGAACAAATTAAATATCATATTAAATATCATTAAGTGTTCTAAATTTCCTAGATGTTAAGAAAACAATGACATTTTTTATTTTACATTACATAAACCTAAGAAATGTTCCAATGTGTTCTCAGACACAAGCAATTTGAAGTGTTAAGACTTTTCAGCATTCTTCAGATCTTAGATTTTAGTGTAAAACACAATTGCTCTGCCTTCGCACTCATTCACCTGAGTGACTATACGTCAGCAGCCTGTTCTTTCCTGTGAAACTACGCAAGTAAATCCATAAATTCACACTTCTAAAGACTCTTTCTCTGCATGGTGCTCTTATGTCAAAAACACACACACACAAACACAGTTCCTGCACTCAAAAGAAGGAACAAAGCACCAACAAAGACACGAGCTGCTCTTCAGACTTTGAGTATAGATATAAGAACAGAACTGAAGGCGCTCAAATGAGAGAAGTGCAGCAGATGAAGCCATGGGGAGTGTTGATTGCAGAATTATTTTCACAGCACAAGCTGAGAAGACGAGCACAATTCTTTTCACCCTGCGTTCTCTCTCTTCATCACATTCATGGTCTTCACCGACGGTTTTCAACTGCCACCTTTCAAACCTTGTCGTTCTCTTTCTCAGCATTTTCATCAAGAATGGTGATAACAATCCCAAGGTCGTGGGCTGGATTTTCAATACTAAGATGTACACATTTGGACCATTCAAAAACAGCTAAATGAATGTTCGTGCGCTCCACAACATCTAGCACACAAGAACGGAGCTGAAGACATCTTGAGAAGCTTTTAAAAGTTGTACTTCTTTAACCTTTACACTGCATCTTAAAGACTGAGTGCTCACAGCATGATGAGCTAAGAAACGCTGCGAAATGCATCACAGCAGTCAAAGGTGTCTGTCTGATGCATGTCATCTTAGAAATGTGGGCCAAAACATGTAAAACAGGGAGATATGTTGGAATAATTGAAGATGCATGTCGACAGCTTTTGTTAACAACAAATTATAAAACAAAACAAACCAAAAACAGGTTGAAACATTGAGGCTGAAATAAACAACTAAACATACTTGTTTTATATTATATCTACCAAGTATTGAATAAACTATTCTAAACTACACCTTCATGCCTATTAAAATATTAAGAATTATGTGTGTTAACAGAAAAAATCAAATACTAAAATAAAATAAAGTAAAATAAAGTAAAAATTTAATTAAATTAAATAAAAAATTCATTAAAATAAAATAAAATAAATGTTGAAGTAACTTTCTAAGATTATCACAAAAATATAATAACTAGTATTGATTAACAAAAAATGTTTTTTTGTTTAAAATAAAATAAAAGATTAAAATAATTCTTTGGCAAACAAAAATAAAATGTTCAGATTAAAAAAATCTAAAATTACTGAAATTATAATTAGTTACAGAGAGATATTAAATAATTATAAACAGTGTTGGGGTAACGCGTTAGAAGTAGTGCATTACGCAATAATATTACTTTTCTAAAGTAACAAGTAAAGTAACGCATTACTTTTAAAATAAGCCTTGCTTAATTGGCTTTTACAAAATATATTAAAAATTAAAATTTACTTAGGTTGAATTACACACTCGTGAGAGAGCGTCCTGCGAGGGAACAGACAGTCAGCTCGCACTCATCATCAGGTCTCTTTTTCACAGATGAGTCAGTGTACTGTTCTACTGACTGAATCTACTAACTGACTAACTGTTCTACTAAATGATATGGGTTTATTTCGAGTCAGAGAGGGGGTATCCAGTATATTAGTACTTATTGAAGACGCAAACCGTTTCACGACAACTCAGTTCAATTTAATGAACTGGTTCGACCAGTTCACTTAGAAGATCCGCTTAAAACAAACAATTCATTTGCGAATCGTCTGTCATCAATACAGACAGTAAAAAACAGAAACAATGGCAGGCCGGAGACTTACATTTTTGCGGTGAATTCTTGTTATTTTGAACTCCTCGAAAAAAAGAAGTGGATTGTTGTTAAGTGTAGAGCATGTGCAAGTAAAACTGCAAGAAACACGAAATCGAAAAAAAAAAAAATCTGGACGCAAAGCACTACACCCGCACCTCAAAACAACACACGATTGACAGTTCACGTTCTCCAGGTAAAACAATTAATTCGACTAAACAAAAAATGGTTCTTGCTTTTATTGTTGAGGAGATGCAGACACTGTCTACTGTAGAAGCGACTACGTTTTGTAATACAGTAAGATTTCTTCTATTTTGGGAAACGATTTACACATTTGATAAAGCCACATAAAAAATATATTTAATGTATAAAGCTCAAAGATTCATTTTGATTTGGGGATGCTTTTTTATTGTCTTACTGTTCATTTTGTTATTAAATATTTTAAAGGTTTAAAATCAGTTTTTGCTTAATATAAATTATTTCATGTTAGTACTCTGCAATCTTAATCTCTGAGGACAGTGAATTACTTAACTAATAACATACAAACATACCAAACAGATTACTTCACATGCTTTGATTAATCTGTATATACAGCATGTATAGCTCGGGGCTCAGAAAGTTCTCAATATTTACTTTATCCTACATTTTTTCTAAAGTAAAATTAAGGTGTAGGCTATATAGGTGTTATATAGATGTTAAATGCAGAGCTTCTTTATAAAAAGGAGAAAAAAACTCCTGAAAGTTCAGAAAGAGATCAAACCTCAACCAGGTAAGGAAAAGTAACGCAAAAGTAACTCAAAAGTAAGATAACGCATTACTTTCCATAAAAAGTAAGTAACACAATTAGTTATTTTTTGGGTGAGTAACTTAATATTGTAATGCATTACTTTCAAATGTAACTTTCCCAACACTGATCATAAATGATAATGAAAATTGAAAATATAAACTGAAAACTACTTCTAAACATTAAGTACAGTACATGTATTTCCTGGCATGTAAATAACTACAAACAGTATTCTGCCCAATGTGCACCAAATAAAAACAACAATCACAATCCTAACAATCCCTCCTCTTTGTCAACAACTGTCCTGTTCTTAAGAAGGGTGTGAGTGCCTTTAAGGACCGGGTGCTCTCAGGGATGTTTGCTTCTCCGTGAGCTGAAATATTGATCATTTCCTAGACGACCGGAGAGCCACATATATAATTGAAATGAATCTCTGGGCTTGTGTCAGAACGGCTGGAAGAGTTAAAAGGGGTATTGAAACATCCGCGAGCCTCTTATAGCCAGAGAACATGAATCACATTGAAAGAGGGAGATCCGTGGACTTTACCGTTCAGCCTATTGAACGCTCTGAAAGCCGAGATGAAGCACCTGACAGAGGGAAACCAGTCTGACCCAGAGGAACCAATGCTACATCACACCACACATTTCCAATCGCTTTTCCCTCTCAACTAATTACGGGATTTAATGAACTCTTGGCTATCCATAAAGGGCTTCTCATTTGGAGTCCAGACTGTGGGCACAGCAGACTAAATAAGCTCTAATAAGAGCTAAAAGTTCTCTACAGGGTGCAGTGGCATGTCATAAAATGTTGTGCTAATTGGGTGAACAGAAATGTCACCGTGCAGCTTCTGAGATCACTTAAGTATGAATTAGGGTTTTAACCTTGTCTAGAGGTTTTAGGGGCAAAGGTGTTTTGAGATCTGGACTAGAGGTATTGACTCACAAAGCAACAAGAATCTTATAGCTATACTGATGACAACAACAAAGTGAGTATGTATGTATATATATATATATATATATATATATATATATATATATATATATATATATATATATATATATATATATATATATATATATATATAAGAATATTGAAATCCACAATACAACTGTAATGACTATGGTGCAGAGACTTTAAATTGCTCTGCTTTAACTGTCTTTATGTTCTTTTTATATAATATTTGGTAATTTATTCCCCTTAATAGAATTATATATTAATTTAATATATTTATGTAATACATAATATATTTTGTTTTACAAATAAAAAGAAATGAAACATATGCTGCGTAAAACATATGCTGGATAAGTTGGCGGTTCATTCCGCTGTGGAAACCCCAGATTAATAAAGGGACTAAGCCGAAAAGAAAATGAATGAATGAAAATTATTATAAGTTTTACTATTATAAACAATATTAGGCATACATTTTATATTTCAGTAAAAAGATTTACAATTTATTACAATTACAGTTATTACAACTATGGATGCTCCGATTGATCGGCCGGAGATCGGTATCGATAATCCCATTTAGGCCCAATCACAATTCTATTTTTGTACCCCTACCCCTTCCCCTTCCCCTTGGCCCTTGAAACAGAGTGTTAAGGGGAGGGGCTTCAAAATTTACTCCTAAGAAAGGGGACAGCACTACAACACCTGCACACGTCATCATATGTCTTCGCAAGCTCTTACTTCATATGAAATCAGACGATGGTGACTGCTGTAGTTATTTCAGTTGCCTTATTTTTTGGTATTTATCTTCAGGAAATCACTGAAGGCAACGATATCATGTTATCATAACGATATAATGTGGCAATAAGCTCATAACTATACTGTGCATTTACACTGTGGCCATATTCATCTATGTAAACACACAAAAACAACATTAACATTATAGCAGACACTGTAAAAAGCTAATTGACAGTGACTAGACTTTTCTGACAGGGTGTTTGAGTGTCATCAAGTGACAGAATGTTATGGGACTGCTACTGTACACAGGAGTTATTATTAGGGATTATAGATAGCGAAATTTTGCAGTTTTTATTTTAGTGTTTTTTTAAAGCATGACGGTTATGAATATATTAAAACATATGTTTGTTTGTTGTAAAAATTCATAATAATGACAAAAAAAAATACTAATTTGTGCATCTCCTTACCTCCGTCTGCAGCCATGCTGTCGTTGTAGATGGTGTATTCTGGGAAATTTTCTTACCCCTTGTTTTCAAGTGTGTTCCTGAAAAAACTCAGTTTCGAGGGGTATCTAGCCCTTCCCTTAGCCCTACGCCTTCAAGCTAAAGAGATTTGGGGCACCCCTACCCCTTCACGTGAACGCGCAAAATGAGGGGCAAAGGGAAGGGCTAAGGGGTAGAATTGGGATTGGGCCTTAATGACTTGATCAGTACTCGCTGATGTGGCTGATCTCATGAATCGCAAGTGTAGGCATGGGACGATAACCGTTTTCAAAGTATACCGTGGTTTGGAAAAGTCAAGGTTTTAAAAACATTAAAGTTTTCTGCTATACAGTTCCTAAGGTATGTGTAAGATTTTTTTATTTAGTTTTTTTAGGACAACAGTATCTCTAAAAAATCAGTTTTTGAAACTACTGAAGACAGCTGAAGTCAATTATTCATTTGAATTACAACTATTTATATTCGTATAGTCTTAGATTTAATGTATTACAATAATATAGGTGTAAAAATCACATAAAAAATGTAAATCACACTAAAAAATAATACTATAAAACACAGGCGTCATTGTTTTTTATGTAAAACATTTCTCATTCTTTCCTTTGGATTTGGATTGAAATACAATTACTGAAAGTTACCGATCACCTTGAAAAACAAGAATAAATAAGCATAATATTTAGCCTATTTTAGTAATAAGAATAAAACTATTTCATTATTTCTTAAATTACTCATATATCTATCACTTCAGTTATGAAACTTAGAAGATAAAAAAAAATCACAAGGCTAAAAATCTTAATGGAATTACAATGATCCTTTATTTTTTATACAAAGCACAAATCCTTATTGTGTATTTTAATTTGGGGTGAATAAAAACACAGTTTTACAGCACTGAAAAAAAAGGAATTAAAAAGAACATAATAACTGTATCCATAAAATAATAAAAATGACATGTTTTTTTATGTTCCACTAATGAGAATTTGATTATTTAATTATTTATTCATTTAGCTATTTATTTACTGCATTCCAATAATTTAAGCACAAAATGTGTTTAATCGTGCTGAACTTAATATTACAAAGCAATAAAAATGTAATTGTACTAATAGTAGTCATTTCATTTTCTTCACGCAACATCATTTCTATTTTTTCCTTTTGAATTCAAATCCTTTGTAATATTTACCCATAAACCTATGGGCTCTGTAGTGTGCACAGCTTCTTGTTGACACTACCGTTGTGCACTTTTGCCTGTCTTTTATTTTTCATTTTGCCTGTCATCGAGGCAGTGTGGAGAGACAGTTTAACGTCACACAGGGGGAGTCAATGGAAAAGTCTGACTCTTCTGAACCACAGCACAGCCCAATCACACTGACTCTCAACTGCGTGCCTGCACTGCCCTCTACAGGCCATAGAGCTCACAGCGGCATCAGGAACAATCTACAGCCTCCAGAAACAACCTGTGATTTACAGAGGATTTTTGACTCTCTAATATTATTAGTAATGAAAACATTAGAGATGCTCAAATCCAGATTTTTACAGCTGATACCAAGTACTGATCTTTGTTGTGTGATCGGCCAATACCTAGTACCAATTCTGATGCTTCAAGCTTTATAATGCATAAAGCACATTTTCCCTCAAAATATGATACTTAAGTGGAGTTTTCTCCTTACCCAAGAGAGTAAATTAAGGTTGTTGCATAAAATCCCTTAAACACGTCTCTTAAAACCATTTAGGTGTGGACATGTTATGGTCACAAGCAGCTTTTACAGAAAATAATAGATAAAACAAATGTTTTTAAAAATGTTAAGAAAAATTACAAACAATGGAATTTGGAAACATTGCAATGAAGAATACTTCAACATGTCGAAATGAAGAAAAAGTTTAGAGTGTATATTTGATGTATAAAAAGTTAAAATGCACACCTTTAAATCTTAAAAAATTTAGTCCAGCCAGGCTTTAGTGAATTTGCAACATTGACAGAAACGCATGAAATTGGTTGATGAAATCAGCGAGTACCAATCAAATCATAAAATGTGATTATCAGCCAATACCAATATCCGGGCGATCAGTTGGCGCATCCCTAGAAAACATCTGATCCTTCCAGAAACTATACATCATCTAAAACCATATGGCTAATGGTGACTGATGATAAATTAGATTTAAGAAACCAATTTAACAAATTTAAATTTGCTGTTTGCAATAGTCCACACTCAGGTCATCAAAGATAAAGGTGACTTCTTTCTTCAGTAGAACATTTAAAATGTTTTTTTTTTTTTTTGCTGAAACAGTGATCTGGTAATCCATGGTGCAAGTAAAGAGTTATAGATATTTTCATTCATTCATTCATTTTCCTTCAACTATTTCAGAGATCGCCACAGGGGTTTTAACCCCCAACTATTCCAGCATATGTTTTATGCAGCATGATGCCCTTTCAGCCACAACCCAGTACTGGGAAACACCCAAACACACTCATTCATTCACATACACTCATACACTACAGCCAATTTAGTTTATCCAATTCACCTAGAACATGTCTTTGGACTGTGGGGTAAACCAGAGCACCCAGAAGAAACCCACACAAACACGGGGAGAACATGAAAACTCCATACTCCACAGCCGGGACTCGAACCAGTGACCTTTATGCTGTGAAGAGACAGTGCTAACTACTGAGCCACCGTGCCACCCCATAGACATTTTTGGAGTCAAAAAACATAAATTTTTGACAAAACTAAATTAATGACAGAACACTGAAGACATACTTCATCAAGAACCTGCACGGGACCATTATAATGATTACTGCATAAACCAAACATTTTGTTTCATAAGGTTGGGTGTTGTTTGAGTTCTTAATATATCAGAGCTAAACTGCTACTTTTAAAACTATGCCAGTACTTAAGAACAGAGTGTTTAAAAAAATATAAATAAAATTAAAAGTTTTTTTAAAAAAAGGTAAAAACCCACAAATTTATGCTGGATGATATTTAAAAAAATTCTTGTTTTTTTTTTTTTTTTAAGTCTTCAATTAATCAATATAATGTATTAAAAGTAAAAATGTCCATAAAAAATACATACAAAATGTAAATTCATTTTATCATGATATTGTCATGATAATCATATTTCATAATTAAACAACATTTAATTCTTATTTAATAGCAGCCATTAACTTCCATTTTATCAAACACTACACCCAGGACCACAGTTTAAGCTAAAAAAAATTATGTCTCAGTTTACTCTAGTCTAGTAGTCTAATCTAGTTTAGTTTAGTTTTTATGGTCTACTAAAGAAAAAGTGACATACATCTTAAATCTTGAATTTCCTGAGGGTAAGTAAATTAACAGCAAGGTTTAATTTTGAATAGCCCAATTAATCCAAAAAAAACACTTCCTTTTCTGACCTTAATCAACATAGGCATTCAGATTTACGTTTCTGAAACTGAAGGCCACTGATCAAATGAGATTTATCGATTGCTACATCTCCACACAAACATGGGTTTTGTCATAACAGCCCTCCATTAGAGTCGGGCCAGAGGGAGAGCCTCACTTAAATTCTATCTTCACTCCTCTATAATCACTCCCTCTGTTTTGAGCCGTTCTCCGCTGCGTATATTAAAACAGATCCATCATGTCTGACAGACCCTATGTGATCTCATGGTCCCTCCTCTGTGCTTCTGCTGCTCTTGGGGTTTCAGACATTTTATTCGACTTCAACACTGACATGGTGGAAATTAGCACATTACAATTCCATAAACAAGAACCTCTCATTCCGTGTTCGACAGCAGAAAATGAATTAGCCAGTCTAATTAGCGAATCACATTGGGGTACGAGCAGGATCAAAAATTAACTCTCGCCAAGCACAGAATGCAAGTAACATTTGGCTTTGGGAAGTACATAATCAAGTTACTTGCTATTGCATGTAGCTTTATGAGGAACTACAACATAAGAAATGGTTCAAGCAAAATGATAGGAGTATTGTCTGTCTCTTACTGATGCGAGTAAAGCAAATGTTTTATAACAAATTGTATAATAAATTAAACACTGATATGGCTAATATTAATAATAATGATCATCTTCTAGGGGCGTCACAGTGGTGCAGTGGGTAGCATAATCGCCTCACAGCAAGAAGGTTGCTGGTTCAAGCCCCAGCTGGGTCAGTTGACATTTCTGTGTGGAGTTTGCATGTTCTTCCCATGTTGGCATTGGTTTCCCCTGGGTGCTCCGGTTTCTCCCACAGTCCAAAGATATGGGCTATATGTGAACTGAATAAGCTAAATTGGCTGTAGTATACTGTATGTGTGTGAATGCAAGAGTTGATGGGTGTTTCCCAGTGCTGGGTTGTGGCTGGAAGGGCATCCGCTGTGTAAAACATATACACTGTAAAAAATGCTGAGTACCACACAATTCCTATATGTTGTCTCAACTCAAATCGATTAAGTTAACCTAATCGTTTTTACAAATGTAAGTGGATGGAACTTAAAACTATTAAGTTGTCTCAAAAAAGACTTAAGAATTATGTTGATTCAACTCGTTTTAAATATGTAGTTTGAAAAAGCAGCACAAGTATTTTTTTCAGTGTACTGGATAAGCTGGCGGTTGATTCCGCTGTGGCACCGCCAGATTAATAAAGCAAAAAGGAAAATGAATGAATGAATGAATGAATGAATGAATGAATGAATGAATGAATGAATAAATGAATGAATGAATGAATGAATTAATTAATGAATAAATGATCATCTTCTAGTAATGTTTTTGAACAAAGTCTCTACACATCCAAGGATGCATATAATTGCCCAAGTACACTGTAAACAGTGCATGGTTGAACACAACTTATTCATTCACGTTGTCCCAACACAAATCTCTTAGTAAACGTAACTAATTTAAGTAGATTAAACATAAAATTTTAGTTTCCCTCAAAAATCTCCAGAATTGTTTTGTTTCAGCTAAGTAGTTTGAACAAGCAGCACAAATCATTTTTGTGTATGCAGTAAAAACAGTACTGTTATTCAATTAATTTCCATTGTGAATATAAATATTTTTAAAATATGTTAATAAATATATTTCAACAACCATGGAAAATCTGAATTTTTTTTATTTCCTCAGGTCTGAAAAAGACTAATCAAATGCTAAAACCGATGAAAAAACCATGGGCATTTGTACTAAAATGATGCTTTATTTATTATGTTTTAAAATATTGCTCTGGTTAAAGCCTTTTCATGAAATAATCTGAATGATTCATCAGCGCATCATTCTAAATATAAAGGATTTTCAAAAAAACAACTGGAAAAGTCATTAAAATTCATGTATTAATTAGCATAGGAACCCTAAATGACTCCTTTTTAATAATACTAATATAAAACACAGTTTAATGGTGGGTCAGTTCTCTCAATTCACTTGCCACAGGCAGCTGTGGCAAAAAAACAAAGGAATGTAATTGTGAACCAATGATTAGACAACAAAAAACAAGTGGTTTAGATGAAGGCAAGAGGGAGACCATTCTCAATGCAATATGCAGAGCCGCACAGCTGTTTGGAGAGAAATGGCAACATGTAATAAAACACAAATGCACAGTGGGAAGCTGGAAATGGAGCGTGCAGCAGACATTAACCACGGTCTCCACAGTCTCCGACTCAGAGTGGACATTTTCAAGAACTTTTATTTCCACTCTGTGAATCTAAGAGCCTATAAATGGGAGATTTAAGTGAATTACACTGATGCCAGGCATGCAGACAGAAATTTGTGTGTGTGTGTGTGTGTGTGTGTGTGTGTGTGTGTGTGTGTGTGTGTGTGTGTGTGTGTGTGTGTGTGTGTGTGTGTGTGTGTGTGTGTGTGTGTGTGTGTGTTATTCTAGACAGCTGGACAGTAAATTCGCACCTTCAGATGGCCCTTTATTGTGCTTGCTGAGAGAGGCCAGAACATGTCTATCATCTCCAATAAACTCAGCTGGGTTCAGTCTGTGTGCTGCCAGCACTGCTATTTCAAACTAGAGAGTTTTAGCACAAACTTGTGCTGTAGCAAAGATTACAAAAAAAGAGTGTCCCTATAGTGTGCACTGCACTCAGGGTCAGGGTGACTGCTATCATTAGAGCAAATAAATAAATAAAAATACCCAGTGCCTCAAAGTCATAATGGAATGTCTGGTGGAGGGTTGCAAGCACTCCCACAAATAGTGACTTAACCAGATGGATTTAAACATTTGATTCAGCTGTGTGATGTTTTCACTGGTTGTTTCTGAGGTTATATACACCAGAACTGTAGGTGGCAACAAGTGACTGTCATTAAGTCTAAATTGTTAGGAACTAAAGTGCCTTAAGGTCAGCACAGTGGCTCAATGGTTAGCACTGTCGTCTCACAGCATGAAGGTCACTGGTTCAAGTGGAGTTTGCATGTCCTCCTCATGTTTGTATGGGTTTCCTCCAGGTGCTCCAGTTTCCCCCACAGTCCAAAGACATGTGGTATAGGTGAATTGAATAAACTAAAAAAATGGACTTAGTGTATGAGTGTGTGTGTTGAGCCTGGTTTATACTTCTGCGTGGCCATGCATTTATACTTCTGCATGCTGTTTGTGTTGCTCTGCAATAACACTTCAGAAACGCTAGCTGGCAGTAGGTGTTTATGTTCCTCTGTGTCAAGTTTCTTTGCTGGTGTTTTGTTTTTTCTGAACGCTACCTTAGTGTACAAGTGGCTCAAACTTGTTCATTTTGAGGTGGGAATCGGTGGACATGCAACAATTGTAATCATAAGGTAAACACAAAACAACAGTTTCCATCTAGAGCTCCTTCACGAGACTTTACACTTGTAAACACTCGTTCCATCAGGCTCACGACAGCTCTCACCTCCGCCCACACTCATTAGCGCTACAAAGCCGACCAATCACAGAGCTTGCGCTATGTGTCGTAGCGATGTGTAGTTAAATTTTTTAGCTGAAGGCCACGGCGAGGGCTATGACCACGCATAGGCTGCACGGAGCATGCACCTGCGCTTAATGCAGAAGTATAAATCAACCTTTAAACTTCAAAAATTGGAACTAAACTGGCAGGGACAGGACCGAGATAGGTGAACCCTGGTCTGAAGGAACACAGCAGACAGGCTGATTGTAAATGCATATTGATTCTCTGCCAGCAGGAGGCGTTTATGGAACTTCAAATGTAGTGGTTTCCATGGTAACAGCTATAATCAAAGCAGCTGGGCTCTCAAATGTTTTTTTAATCAGGCATTCATCAGTAATGGTGCATCTAAAATCGCCAGTATAAGAAAAATTTGTAGTATTTAAAAAACAATAAGCGAGAAGTACCAACATGACTTCTGGCGAGATTCTGAAGTGCGCATCCAATGGACACTATTGACCTTATTCTTTGATGCGCAAGTGCGCTCGTTTTTGCGATTGTTTTAGAACTTCCGATTTAGCTGCCTATTGGAGAAATGACTAGGAATAATAAACGGCAGAAAACAGTCAAACTACTTACTCTACAAACAAGAGTTTGCATGACAATACAGGCAAAGTAGAATAATATAATAAGAAAATATCAGTTTGCAACACCAAGCAAAAACGAGCTGTTTTTAACGTCTAAAAATGAATGGGAGTGAATGAGACGGAGAATTAGGAGAATAAGGTGAATACTATCCCATAAAGCCACATTAAAGAATTTCTGAATGGGAGTGAAACAATGCAACTGACGCAGGTAAGGTAAGTGATAATTATAAATGGTGAATGTAGTATATTAAAATACCATTTCATACTACTCATATTCATGAGTTCAAAATCAAATACATGAGTAGTATGCAATTTCAGATGTGGCATACATGAACATGACATTGAAACTTTACTTAAGACTTTCTGTTTGTCAAAGTCTCATTCATATTAAAACCCTGATTTCTTCACTATTAGTTATAGCATTAAACACACATGAATGAACATTAGAATGTATGTTGAAAAATACAGAACAACTTACTGAAAATGAATAATGCCTACTAATCATCTCCCAATCTGTGTTTATAATCAGGGTTCTTACACCTTTTCCAACTTCAAATTCCAGCACTTTCAAATTGCATTTTTATGTTTCTTCAGTGCCTAACAACCACGATAAATTACTTTTATATTTTCTGAATGTACTTTTTCACATTTAAAACCATTGTGCTATTTTAAAAAACACAATATGACATTTCAACTTAAGTTGCTGAATACTCTGGAGCATAGATTTATTGAAATAGTTCACACAAAAACGGTAAAAAAAAGTTCAGTTATTGGATGAAGTATTTTTTTAAGTTTGGTCTCTTTCTACCTAAAGTTGATTTCTCAAAAAATGAGCTTATAGTCAGATTGTGTTTGGGTGTAGTATCAAACTTTCATGTCCACCGCTATTCAAAAGTCATGTAACAAATTAAATCCTTATGAGTCAGAGAATATTCCTGCTGCAAATTAATGAACTGTCAACTGTTTCGAAAATCTGTCACCAAATATGGAAACCATAGTTTGTGCGCTTTCATCAATATTACTTTTTATTATTGTCAATATTACTTTAGGTTAGGACTAAGGTACTGTTTTAACTGTATGGCAAATGTCCCACCTGTCAAATGGTTTTTGTTATGTGCAAAATGCATTTTAAGCTAAAATAAAAACTACTCCGTAGGATAACGAATTATTATGAAAGCAATACAATTCCAAATTCAAGCAGATTCAAGCACTTTGTCCAAAATCTGAGCACTTTTCTAACCTTGAAAACACTATATTAAAAATCGAGCATTTTCCAGGATTTCCAGCACCCGTACGAACCCTGTATAATGTTCAGATATGATTAATATGGTTTGTAAACAATGTTACACTTGTAATTTGGGAAAGCCAGCATTCAGTGTCTCAGAAAGGACAATTCTGATAAATATATGCACTATTTGCCTTTTAATTTAATGTTTACTTAAAGAGCTAGTTAACCAACAGTGTTTTTACAAGTTTCATCAAGTCAAATTTCGAAGACCTTTTTAAGACCATTTTGAATGAAATTTCACAAGGCTAAACGCTAAGGATTTTTTCTAATGGCCCAGTTAAAACATCAAAAAAAACTTACAAACAAATGTTATTGTAAAGAAGATAACTAACCCATGTGTTTATAATTAGAAATATAAACAGAGTTGGTAAATGGAGTTAATAAATAAGAGTTAATAAATAAAATTTGTCAAACCTTTTATTGAGATGGATGTTGGGATGTTGGATGGACGGGTGTTGGCCTCATTAGGTAGCTTTACATGGACATTGGAAAATTAAGACCTGTTTAAAATTATTTAAGACCTACAACACAATATTTTAGTGAACTTTTAAGGCCTAAAATTTTGATTTTGAAATTTAAGACCTGTGTGGCGATTGGGTTTCCTATGGGTACTCCGGTTTCCCCCACAAGTCCAAAGACGTGCAGTACAGGTGAGTTGGTTAAGCTAAATTGTCCGTACTGTATGAGTGTGAATGAGTGTGTGGATGTTTCCCAGAGATGGGTTGCGGCTGGAAGGCCATCCGCTGCGTTAAAACGTGCTGGATAAGCTGGCGGTTCATTCCGCTGTGGCGACCCCGAATTAATAAAGGGACTAAGCTGAAAGGAAAATAAATGACTGAATTTAACACCTGTGTGGCGATTGCATATTCTCCCGAGTATGCGTGGGTTTCCTATGGGTGCTCCGGTTTCCCCCACAAGTCCAAAGACATGCAGTACAGGTGAATTGGGTAAGCTAAATTGTCCATAGTGTGTGTGTGAATGAGAATGTATGGATGTTTCCCAGTGATGGGTTGCAGCTGGAAGGGCATCCGCTGCACAAAACATCTCGATAAGATGGCGGTTCATTCCGCTGTGGCAACCCCTAATTAATTAAGGGACTAAGCCGAAAAGAAAATGAATGAAGGAATGAAATTTAAGACATTTTAAGACTTATTTAAACAATGTGGATACCCTGAACCAAAATAAATGAAAATTTACTCACCATTTACTGATTCCAAACCTATACGAGTCCTTTTTCTGTTAAACATAAAATAAGACATTTTTAAATGGTTAGAAATGTGTAACCGTTGACTTCAATAGTATGAAAAAAATACAATGGAAGTCAATGGTTACACATTTCCAACATATTTCAAAATAACTTATTTTGTGTTTAACAGATTCAGAAAAGAATCTCAAACAGGTTTGTGATAGGTGAAGGTTGAGTAAATGTTGACTGAATTTTCAGTTTTGGGTGAACTATCACTTTAACCTGTTAGTGAGGTCTTTGTTATTTTTAAATAAATAATACACTTTTTAAACAATGTTTCTTTGTTGTTGTTTTTTCACATTTGTTGCAGGAAATTGCAAGAAAATGTAAACTGATTCAGCATATAAAAAACCTTTTTGTTTGTCCCTGAATTTGAGACTTACAGATCCTTTTCCCTGAAAATATCCACTCTACGAAAAGAAAATTGACACTGAAAAAAACAAGATATGAGAGCAGTTTCCTCCACAACAATCATACAGGGAATCATGTCTGGCACAGCTTTACTGCACAGATGTACAGCTACTGTAATTCTGCAGTCCATTCTAGCTGTCATTTTGAGGAGTTCAACCTCTCTACACAGAATAGGGCCTGAAGGTTAGGCAGCTTCTGAATGAACAGCACCCTTAGCCAGGTGCTGCATCATGAAATAACACTAAATATCATGAGCCAGTGTGAAATGAGTCATTGTACCTCATTGAAGAGCACTCGACAGCTCTGACCCGGTGAGCCACTGACAGAGTGTGAGCTGCTCTTCCATGTGCGCCCGAAGAAGTGCTGGTGACCCGAGTCAAACAAGGTCACCCGTAGCTGATACTGAAGTGATGGCGGCGACTCAGACTGTTGTCATGCCAACCACAGGAAGAGAAAAAAGAGGAAACAATACCTTTAGTCTCTGTGATCTAATAATAAACATTAGGTAAAAAATTCAAATATATGACCTCATGCATTCACATATTAATTAGATTAGACTAAATGCCCACATTCAAAATTAAACTATAGGCTAATATTACAATACATACTGTAAAAAATGATGGGGAAGATGTTTGCTAAATAAAGCAAAATCAAAAAATGTACAATAACAAATAATACATACATCACAAAGTAAATAGGTTAAAACTAAATAATAATATGTGGCTAAATACATTTTGACAAAAAACAACATAGAACAGGAACAGGAACCTTTTTTCAGCAAATAGCCATTTCTTTTTTATTTTTTTTGACAAATGCATTGAAATGCAAGAGCCATTGATGTTTACTAGTATAAACTATAGATTAGGCATGGAACAATAACTGTTTTGGGTACATCACGGTTTGGAAAAATTTGCTGTTATACCGCTCCTATGGTAAATGTAAGATTTTTTTATTCACGGTTTTTTAGTTTTTTAGGACAACAGCATCTACAGCAGTTAAGATATCCAAAGATGCTGTTAAAAATTGTAAAGAAATCTGTGTTTTTGAAACAAATGAAGACAGAAGTCAATGATTGATTTGAATTATTTAGCCTGACATGTTTACTGTTCCAAAACATTTGAAATGTTTCTCAAAATAAAATTTATCATGTTTAAAAGGGAAAAAAGTTTAGTTTTTTACCCAGACATTTTAAAAGGACATATTTTAGAGCAGTAATCACAATAGCGTAAAAATCTGAAAAACGAGATATTTATATCCAAGATTATTATACTGTCAGAATCTTATAGTGGCCCATGCCTGCTAGATCACTCGTATAAATAATACAGGTTTAGACAAAACGTTTATATATGTCCATGAACAACTCAAAAATAAACAAATATGAAGCATCACATGTTGAGCAAGTTCATGAATGAAGAGAGGACAATTTACATAATTTCTTCTTTTCGCCATCACCTCTCATGAATGTTGTTTGAATCTATGCACATGAGGTTACCATATAAATGCAAATAATTTACTCTTTATTGGTATTGCGCGTGTCATGATTCAAGCTAATCCACAGCGCCACACACTGAGTTTTTATTCATTTTGCTGTAAAAATTAATTTATAGGGGCGACGCAGTGGCGCACAGCTAGAAGGTCGCTGGTTCGAGCATCGGCTGGGTCAGTTGGCGTTTCTGTGTGGAGTTTGCATGTTCTCCCCGCGTTCGCATAGGTTTCCTCCGGGTGCTCCGGTTTCCCCCACAGTCCAAAGACATGCGGTACAGGTGAACTGGACAGGCTAAATTGTCCGTAGTGTATGAGTGTGAATGAGTGTGTATGGATGTTTCCCAGAGAAGGTTGCAGCTGGAAGGGCATCCGCTGCGTAAAACATATGATGGATTAGTTGGGGGTTCATTCCGCTGTGGCGACTCGAGATTAATAAAGGGACTTACCCGAAAAGAAAATGAATGAATGAATAAATAAATATATATACAATTAAGAGGGATGTGTATTTAAAATTTCAACAGTAAACTGATTTCTAGTGATGGTTATCATTTTTAACAGTAAAATATTATTGAAGGGAGACTACTGGAGAGCCATGCATTTTTGGTCAATGAGTCACATGTGGTTTACGAGCCGTAGGTTCTCTACCACTGAGACAGAGGTTTATAATTCCAAGGTGATGATATATTAAAAATGTATAATGCATTAAATATGCTATAATATTAATAAATATTGATATTTAGATAACAATGAATAATATAAGTATATTATATGTTTGATAAAGTTTAATAAGTATGTCATTTATTGATATTTCAGGATACTTTGTTAGAATAGCAAAATAAATATTTATATATGTGTGTAATGTGTGTGTGTGCTTGTGTGTCCATAATACAGGCCCGTAGCCAGCCTGGTGTAAAGGGTGGTTCTTTTTTCTCAAAAAGTGGACTTTTACAGTTATTCGCCTTAATTTATATTGAATCATTTAAATACTCCATTTTAGTGACATTTTAGCACTATTCTAAGCTGGATTAGCTTGTTTGAATTTGGCCTTCTGAATAATAAAAAATAAAACAATATTATTATAGCCTAATTAGTATTAAAATTAACTTTAAAATGGGCTGCTTTTGGTGCTTCAAATCTTTTATTGATATTTTTTCTTCAAGAATAAGGTCCAAGATTTAGATTAAAAGTTGGGCTACTTGTATTGAAAAATGACTTCACTTTCGTCATATTGTGTTTTCTTGCACACCTGGATGTTGGACTCATGAAAAACAATTATTTGCATTCATTGGAAGCCTTCTTTGATGGTTTATTTTCATACTTTATGATGGCATAGCAGTCAAAATAAGACAAACGAGCTCATGTTCAGGAAAATACTGGACCTTTTATCAGTAGGGGGTAACTCTTTAGGACCACCCAAAGCCCCTCTGGCTACGGGTGTGTAATATATTTTATAATTAGATGCATATGACATACTTTTACCACATTGTATTAATAAAGTAATTAGGATGAATAAATAATATATTGCATTGTATATACATACATATAAATATATATATATATATATATATATATATATATATATATATATATATATATATATATATATATATATATATATACACACACACACACATATACATATATATATATATATATATATATATATATATATATATATATATATATATATATATATATATATATATATATGTGTGTGTGTGTATATGTCAGTCAGAATTATTAGCCCCCCTTTGATTTTTTTATTTCTTTTTTAAATATGATGTTCTATTTTAAAAATGATGTTTAACAGAGCAAGAAAATTTTCATAGTATGCCTGATAATATTTTTTCTTCTGGAGAAAGACTTATTTGTTTTATTTCGGCTAGAAAACATATAAGCAAGAAATAAAAGCAGTTTTTAATTTTTAATCACCATTTTAAGGATCAAAATTATTAGCCCCTTTAAGCTATATATTTCTGATAGCCTACAGAACAACTCATCGTTATACAATAACTTGCCTAATTACCCTAACCTGCCTAGTTAACCTAATTAACCTAGTTAAACCTGTAAATGTCACTTTAAGCTGTATAGAAGTGTCTTGAAAAATATCCAGTCAAATATTATTTACTGTCATCATGACAAAGATAAAATAAATCAGTTAGAGATGAGTAATTAAAACTATTGTGTTGAGAAATGTGTGTTTAGAAATATGTTGAAAAAATCTCTCTGTAAACCAGAAATTGAGCCAAAACTAAGCAAGGGGGGGCTATATATATTTAATATATATTTAATAAATAAATGATAGAAATAATAATTGTCGTTTCATGATTTGCTTTTAAATAGGCAAAGCATTACACAATATTTATTTTTATTTGCATGTATTTATACAGTGTGTGCGAAATATTTATACTTATAGTGCTTTAAATAAGAAGAATGTAATAAGTATGTTTATTCCCCATCCACCTGTGTCACGTGAAGTCCATCGAGGTGTTTGAAGAGCAGCTGCAGACCCTGAGCAGATCCTGGCGCTTGTCGAGCAGTCTGACTGTGCGGCGGAATCACGCGGTTCCTCAGGAAAGCGTTTCTCCACTCAGACATCAGAAGTTTTCCTCAATAACTTACGTTACTATTAATCTACCAGGGATAAGCTTTCTGTCGGTCACTGAGCGTTAATGATCCTGGCAAACATCCCCAGAACGCCTTAAAGCTTCACGGGCTGTTAAATCATTTCCACGGCCAAGGTGAAGCTCATGTTAACGGTACTTAATTCAGTTCAAATGCTGGACTAATAAAACTAAACGCTAAATCACCCGAGAGACCCGGGTTCATTCATCAGAGTGAACAGCAGCTGTTCTCATTGTTTTTCTTTTCTTCTACTAACGCTCCAGTCGCAGTCAACTAGGGTAATTTTAGAGCAATGGCGTTAACTACGATGTTACTTGCATACTCAAAATACATTGTTTAGCTAACGTTACTGTACTTGTCAGAAGAGATTCCCTCTGTACTGGTTGCCATAGCGTCTGTCAGTCGTTGCTAGGGTGAGTTAAAGAGCGGTTTGGCGCTTTTCTGCATGGGAGAAGCGCGAGGACTGTTGGACAGTGACACTCTGCGGCTTGGCGGTCAATTACATTACAAATACAGTTTTTTTTCTTGATTGTTTTGGTTTTTTTGCTTTAACAAGGACAAAATCACTTCACATTCGTTAACTAGAAGGATTCAATAAAAAAGAAGAAATTAAAGATGAAAAAGGGGAGGGTGTCACGGTGGTGCAGTGGGTTGCACGATCGCCTCACAGCAAGAAGGTCCCTGGTTCGAGCCTCGGCTGGGTCAGTTGGCATTTCTGTGTAGAGTTTACATGTTCTCCCCGTGTTCACGTGGGTTTCCTCCAGGTGCTCCGGTTTCCCTCACAGTCTAAAGACATGCGCTATAGGTGAATTGAATAAGCTAAATTGGCCGTAGTGTATGAGTGAATGTAAGAGTGTGTGGGTATTAATGTTTACAGTAATATTAAAAGTAACATTAAAATACCAAAGTGCTGCATGGTAAAAATGGACAGTAAAATACTGTTTTCAGTTTTTCAATATGTGTACCACTACTGTCATTAAAACAGTAAAATGATGTATTACATTTTACAGTAAATGTGCCACTATTATAACTAGTATTACAATAATTTTACTGTTTTATGAAATACAGCAACTAGCAACTAATAATAGTTGCAACTGGATAATTGTTAATAGTAACTTACTGTTCATTTAAAAATAATCATTTTACAGTGTGCACTAAATCGCATACAGAACAAAAATCTGAATTTGACATATACTGTAATGTTTTTAGAAAGAGGATTTAGAGATGCTTTTTTATCACTACATAATTCAGAAAATGATAGGATGAATATAATCAGGCAAAATATATATTAACATATAAACCTTCAGAATACGGATATAAAACTGTGAAGCTTTGTATTTGTAAATGCAGCATAGGAGAAAAAATTATTGTGAGACATTATCCTTAAAAAAACATGCACTGTAATTTCAATCTACAGACATAAATTGATAAATTGTGACAAAAGAAACACTTTAAGATGTACAGTTGAAGTCAGAATTATTAGTCCCCCTGAATTACACTAGTATTCAGCTTAAAGTGACATTTGATGGCTTAACTAGGATACAAACTAGGCAGGTTAGGGTAATTAGGCACGGTATTGTAACAATGGTTTGCTGTGTAGAGTATCGAAAAAAATAGCTTAAAGGTGTTAATATTTTTGACCTTAAAATGCTTTTTTTTATTAAAAAAAATTTATTTATCGAAATAAAACAAATAAGACTTTCTTCAGAAGAAAAAATATCATTTAGCAAATATTTAAAAAGAAAAAAAAATTCTAAACAGGGGGCTAAATAATTCTGACTTCAATTGTATTTTGAATGTTTTATTACTAGACTAAAAAAACAAAACACCATGAAAAGCCAAAAAGCAACAAAGAAAACTGACAGGTGCCTAAAAACTGTGACCTTCAACAAAAAAAATTCTCCAAGTGTCTCAAATTCAGAAGAAATCTAAAGCTGTTGATTTAATTTAATTTATTTATATATTTTTAATGTTGACATATTCACCAAGCATGAAAATTCACATTTTCATGGTAGTTTCAATCATTGCAGCTTCAACATTCACATTTGACCGGGATTTATGTTGTAGAAAAATCTGGATAGTCATTCATTCATTTTCCTTCAGCTTAGTCTCTTTATTCATCTGGGGTCGCCACAGCGGAATGAACCACCAACTTATCCAGCATATGTTTTGCACAGTGGATGCCCTTCCAGCTGCAACCCATAACTGAGAAACACCCATACACTCTCATTCACACAAACTACAGACAATTTAGCTTACTCAATTCACCTATAGCGCATGTCTTTGAATTGTGGAAACTGAAGCACCCGGAGGAAACCCACACAAACACGAGGAGAACATGCAAACTCCACACAGAAACACCAGCTGGCCCAGCCGAGACTCGAACCATCGACCTTCTTGCTGTGAGGCGACAGTACTAACCGCTGAGCAACAGTGTCACTTAACCATGTTATTTTAATCATAAATTATATTAAATGAAGAAGAAAAAAAAAAGCCAAATTTCATAGTAAACCTTGGTTCTAATGTGCTAATTCTCTGGGCTTTGGGATACAACATTAATTTAAATATATTTATGTTCTACTTTTTATCTCAAAATTTTTAATGTTGTTTAAACCTCAAAATAATAATCAGTAATAATAATCAGTAATAATAATAATAATAATAATAATAATAATAATAATAATAGGCTATTAATTAGTAAATACACACCTCATAAAAGTTAAAAAATTATTATACTTAAGATTATATAATGAACTTATATTTGTTTTGACTAAATGCAAATGCACGCTATTGTGTGTGATCCATGAATGCGAATTTAAATGCTTTATGAAGAGTTTTTTTTAAACAGTGTACAGTAGGTATTACTTTATCTGCATCCACAAGATGGCGATGCGCGTGTCGTCGTTGTTTTGATCGCCCTTTGCAAACAAACGGCGAACGAGAAACTTCAGCTTTGCGGAAGACAAAATATGCACAAAACAACTAAACCCAAACTGGTTAAGATTAGAAGTCCCAACCAGGCTAGAAAATACGGAATTGCGGCTGTTAACCTAAAGGAGTTGATTAAAAAAGGATGTCAATTACTGAAAGTGAGATCAAATGTACTTTGGTGCGAAGATCGCTATTACTGTACACCGTGTTTGAATGCAGTTAACAGACATTCACAATTCATCTAACGTTACAGGTATCCAGTTCCGGTGTACATGTCTGCTTATACGAGGATGGGACTGTAGTTACCGAAGAGTATTTCCAAAATCTTCCTGATAACACAGATCTCGTTCTCCTGCCCGATAGACAGAGCTGGAATGGGTGTAAGTCAGACAACACTGATATATTGAGCTAAAGTTGGTTTATATTCGCACATTTGTTCATTTTAATGGTCCCTATATGGTTTACCACGCTAATTTGAACATTGAGTCTGAAATCTCATTAGCAGTCAGCAACTATCATCAAAGTACAACATGGTTCACATTCAATTAAATAGTGCTAATGTTGTTTTGAAGTCCTACTTAACACTTTTGTTATGTTCACGGCTATTTGTGACCCATTATAAAGCCATGACACTAAATAATCATGCAGTCTTGATTGTTGGTGTTTTTCCCTGTTAAATTAGTATATGCTGTCATGGCTTTGCAATCAAAAATGTCTTTATAATGGAAGTCAACGGGGCAAAAACAGCTATGAACATAATGAAAGGGTAGTCAATTTCCCCAGGGTGTATTGTTGAATTTTTGAACATTTTCTAAGCATTTTCCCAAAATATGTCGAAATATGATTTGTCACCCAAAGTGATTTTATTTGCTGAAACACAGAGAAACTTGTGACCAAATTAAGCCTCAAAATCATTCCAGAGTGGATGAAAACATCCTGAACAGCGAGTTAAGAGTTAAATGAGATTTCAGGCCCAATATTAGGGTGGTAAATAGACGGACCATTGAAATGAATGAATGGGCGAATATAAAACCTACTTTACACATCAATGAAACAGAAAAAAAAACAGTCCAACAGGCTTATCTTTTGATTTTGTACAGTTGCAGATGAAATAAATCGAGTGCTTGGTCTGGACAGAAACACAGAGGATCTGCTGGTCAGTGCAGCACAGGGTCTTCTGTCAGATGAACGTTCCCCCAAACGCCGCAGGATCCTGGGAGACCTGCTGAGTAACCTGAGGGACAGTTCAGAGCTGGAGGACAGACTACAGGATCATGACTGGTTTGAAGGTAGAGTAAGTCAGGGGAAAATACATAGCAATACATTACAATACAATGTTTGCATCATTTATACCAACAGAAAAGTCTTTATTGTAATCAATAATGTTTCCACACATTTTTGTACTGTTGCTTTTAATCATGAATTGTTATATTTTTATTATTATTTCATATAATGTAACTTAACAGTTTGTTTTTCATATTTTACATGTCCTATTATATAAATATGTGACCCAATAGCCAAAAATATATCTTGTGGGTTATAAATAATAAATTAATTATTGATTAGACATAAATAAATGATTTATTTTTTCATTTATGGCAAAAATCAATAGATCATGTTCCATTGAGATATTTTGTAAATTTCCTACAGCAAACATATCAAAACTTAAATTGATTAGTCATTTGTATTGCTAAGCTCTTCATTTAGAACACTTTAAAATTATTTTCTTAGTATTTAGATTTTTTCAGTTTTCGATTATAAACCCTCAGATTATAGATTTTCAAATAGTTGTATCTTAGCCAAATATTATCTTAATCTAACGAAACATATATAATAACATGTATACATTTGAAGCCCTTCTGTGAAATTTTTGTCATTTAAAAAAATATTTCCCAAGAATTGTTTAACGGAGAATCTTTTTTTCGACACATTTTTAATTGTACTGGTTTTAATAACGTACATTATTTTGTCTTTACCATGGTGAATGTTCATAATATATTATTAGCTATTTTGCAAGATACTAGTATTCAGCTTAAAGTGCAATATAGAGGCTTAACTAAGTTAATTGGGTTAACTAGGCAAGCTATTGGATAAGTGTTTTTTCTGTAGACAATTAAAGAAAAAAACTTAAGGGGCTTAATATAACATTGACCTTAAGTTGCTTTTAAAAACCTGCTTTAAGTCCAGGCAAACTATATGAAATGAGATTTTCTCATAAATTGGAAACAAATAATATTATAGAAAATACTGTGAAAGTTTCCTTTTCCATGTACTTGTAAAATATAAAAAAAAAAAAACATTCCTCAGGAGGGCTAATCATTTTAACATCAACTGTATATATTGCCACCTTATATTATATACGAAAGATTATAATATTAGTTCATTAAATAATATTAGTACATTTACTTTTTTTTTAAGCAAAAACTAATGATGGAAATAATATATATGTTTATTGTTAACAATTACAATTGTTATATATATATATATATATATATATATATATATATATATATATATATATATATATATATATATATATATATATATATATATATGTGCATGCTTTCTCTAATTCCTCTTGTCTACGTATCAGGTATTGATACCCGCTTTAAAACCAAGTCTGCGTACATGAAGTACAATTGTGAGAGCAGAATCCGAGGATATTTAAAAGAGGTAATAACCTGCACTCATTACTGCTTTAGATCTTTATTAGTTTAAATGTATTTAGTTTATGATTCAAGGATGCTTGCCATCATTCTGATAGAGATTTATTTTTACACACTCGGTAGGTTGATGGATATACTCAAACTATTCAAAATGGCAAAACAAAAAGTGAATATAAAAAGGTGGCGGAGGCTCTGGCTGAGAAACTGAAGGCTGCGAGGTACAACGGCACCTATTTTGACAGATCAGAGAAGGACGCCAACAGACTCTGCACTGAAGAGGGCTGGTTCTCCTGCCAGGTGCTGTTCTGTTATACCTGACATTTCTTATCAGTCTAGACACATCTTCCATTAAAGTAGTAGTAGTATTTCTGCTTATTAAACCCTGACTGATTGATTTTGTATTTTTACATCAAAGACATAGTAAAAGTATTTATACTTATTACCACACCTGCTTCTTTGGCTATTACATGGCAGATACTAATTAAAAATATCATAAATACAATGTGCTAAAAACCAGCATGAACTTTTCTGGTTTTACCTTATTTTTGTTGTGTATACAATGTGGTACCAAAACATTGGTGTTTAAATAATATAACACACTTTTTTAGGATCTTTAAACTGTGATCGAGTTTGTATTTTTTAGATTTATTTCAAACAAGTACACTTGAAAAAATTGGTGCATTGGATTTACCAAAATTTTAAGGTGTTTGCAAACAATTCATATGGGCTGAATTAAAACAAACAAATTAAGTTGAACATTACTACATTGAAATTGTTTGTTGAAACTTGGCCCTTATAAATTGTTTGCGACCACTTACCTTAAAAAATGTTGTAAATCCAATGAACCATTTTTTTTATTGCCTACATACAGTACATATTAAACGTTCAACAACATACCATAAATACAGTGCACTAAATACAACATTTTATTAAAAAAATGTATTTCAGCTAAAATTAAAATAATCTAAAAAAAGGCTTACTTAAATGTACTTTTGATGTAAATTATTAAAGCATGTCTGGGTCCACATAATTGATGCCTTTTTCATAGTTCATTCTCTCTTTTTTTGCTGTGACAGGGTGCTTTTGATGAGAACAGTTGCAATTTTCTGCATTCAATAAACCCGTACGGAAACCGCGAGAGCAGAATCCTGTTCAGCACCTGGAATCTAGACCACCTGTGAGTAGCTGTAGTCATATTTACCCTGTTTTCTGTAAAGTCACACTATTTCAATATCATTGTTAAGAGAAAAACTGACCGGTAAATTGCACTAATGTAAGTCAGATTTTATCATTTAATTCCTGATGTTATGTACTGTCATCTGCTGGTAAGGTTGCACAACGTTTTTCTTTTATTAATTTGTGACTACATTGGAATAAATCAAAATTAGACAAAGTGTACTGTATCATACCTTGTTTACTCCTGCATCATCCACCTCTGATATGATCATCAAAAATGCATCTTAACACCGGGTATAAACAGGATCTAAGAAAAGCATGTCTTTTTCAGGATAGAAAAGAAGAGGACTGTCATTCCTGCTCTCGCCAAGGCACTGGAGGCCAATAAGAGCAATGATATAAATGTGGATTATTTTTACAAACTCCTGTTCACCAGAGAGAATCTCAAGCTGGTTCACATCGTCTGCCATAAGAAAGGGGCCCATGAGCTCAGCTGTGACTCCCGAAAAATCTACAAACGGGTCAAGAAGACTGTGAAATGACATCCATAATCCTCTTATGAAATATGCAGCTTAGCCCAAAAAGTTTCAGCTTTGGTGAATCTTAGCCTTGTTCAAATTACTGAACTTCTCAGGTTTGATCTTATTTGAGTGCTGTGAACAACATTTTAATTCTGATTTAATATCATTTGTAAGCAATTTTTGTACCACATTTGTCTTTAAATAATGTACTTTTTCAGGGTTTAAAACAGTGACTGATTTAGTTTTTACGTTATTTTGTTTGAGTACTGTACTTGTACATACATTTTATACCAAAACATTTGCTTTTAAATAATGTAGCATACTTTTCAGGGTTTTTTTAAATACTTATTTTATATTTTTACTTTTTAAGCACTAAAAATCTTTGATAAGAATCTGTTTTCATCTGAATTTCCTCATCATGCTTTCAGCCAAAAGCCACTGATTTATCTAAATCTTCTATCGTCATCTCTGGGAACAGAATGTTTTTGTACACAGAGTGTTTGCAGTACTTTTTTCAACAAGCTATGGGTACAGTTACACAATGAAGTGCTGAAAACAGGTTTCTCCTTACAACAGCATCGTAAAAAATAATACCATTTACAGATCTGTGAAAACAATGCTATATGCTGTCCTCATCAAACTCCAAACATTTGTTACATATAACCGACCACTTGTTCACTCACGCTTTTTTGGGTGGACAAAAAAAAAAAACTTGTCAAAACGGCCTTTCATCACATTTAAAAACCAACACAAAATCCAGACATTAACTTAGAAACCAGGCAGATGTTGCCAAAATCATAAATGAGGTTTATTTTGTCTGGACGGAGTATTCTAGCTTTCTGTATGATAATACACTGAAGATCAGATATTAAATAAGTTACATTTCATGTACATACAAGGCATTTGGTAGCAAAAATTAGCACTTGATTCACCACGTCAATAGAAAAATATAAACTTCAGAAATCACACTTTCTACAATGTTTACCTCGTACATGATAGCAAATAAACTACATCTGTAAAAATGTTACATCTTTGAGCCATGTTAGTGCAAATCTGGACGAATTTACAAATATCAATATATATAGACAATTTCTGATGGAGCCACATGCATAAAACAGATTCAATTTGTATGTTAAAAATGACAATTTCACAATAAAATCTTACAATAAAATCCTCTTAATTTGAGACGCCAATATAAATTCTTTACATCAAGCATATCAAAGAGTAATTAAGATATGTCCAAAATCTACATGCTTTAACTTTCAATAATACAGCACCAACTCTGAAGTATAAAGTGTTTTTTTTCCAAAAACAAACTGATTCATTCTCAACAAAGAACGTTTAAAAGTGCCAAATTCATAAAGGACTGGTTAGTATTCAATTGCTTTCGAAGTCTAAATATCAAACATGAGGCACTTGATTGATGAAACGCATTAGTAACAACAAATGGTAGAAAACCCACTAATAAACAAGTTTTCCTTAAATAGCCTTTTTTCAGGACAAATCACATGATGCTTTAAACCACAAATCTCACATAAAACCCTTTACTGTACATTCTTTTAGTGCAGCACTTGAATTAATGCTCTTAAGTTTATAATTAGGGATGCACCGGATTTCTGCATTTGATAATAATGTGCCTCATTACTGATTACTCAACACAGGGCATCTCTATTGTTAATCGAGAATAAAATAGCTTGTTTTAAAACAATCAAGTCCGTTTTACCAGCATGACGCTCCTTCAGTCATTTGTACTCCTGCAAGTGGCAGCTGAAGTGATTTAGTCCTCATAGATGCTCGTCTTCACTGTCCTCTTTGGCATAGTAATGCATGCTCCTGTACTCTCTCCGGCTCATTCTTTTGCTGCCTGGGGTTCTGCGGGGGTAATCCTGAAATAAATCAAGCCGGACTGTTTAAAAATTAAGCCGCGTTAAAAATGCATTAATGAGAGTTGGCTATTGTGCACGGAGAATTCAAGCAGACACCTGCCGTTATTTGACACTCTGATGAGAATCATCCACAGAAGTTCATTCTCATAATCCTACATGCTCTTGTATTAACCTCAATATTTCTGGATTACTGTGTGCAAACAAAGCCATCTGGCTGCATGTTATTTATCTGAAAAGCTTAACATAGGGCAGAGTTATGTTACTGGGGCAAAGGGCCATGAACGCTCACTTCCTGCAAACTGATACTTGTTTGTTTAACGTTTTCTCTGAGAAATATAGGAATTAATTCTAATGTAATGCATATTAAAAGTCTCATTTTTTTAATTATGTAAAACAAGTTCTATATATTTTTGCATTCCATTATTAAATTGTAATACACACAAAAAGGTTGACAATGTATACAAATCAAATTACACTAGAATACACTGTGCTCAGTATAATTGAGCACACCCCATTTTGAAAATGAATTTATCTATTTCTGAGTAAAAATAGGTCATGTATTTTGGTGCATTTAAACAGATTTATTATACAGATGTATTTATTAAAATAATATTTTAGTCACCAAACATATTTGAAAGATAATACAATTAAATGTAAGCAAAATATTACAAAGAAATTTACAACCTACAAACATTTAAACAATTTTTCTTTTTTTGCTGCTCTTGATTTTTTCTCTTTTTAAAAGTTGTATTTAATATTTTTCTATGACATAAATTTGGGTGTACTAGTTTTTGGATCGTTATCATAAGTTATTTTGTTAGATGAGCTCCAATGAATTATGAATATAAAAGATTGATTTGTGAGGGGTGTACTTATATATGCTGAGCACTGTACATGGTTAGTATTCTACTGAATAACAAACACCAAGTATTCTGCAAAAATGGAAAATAAAGCAAAATATATTTATTAATAAGCAAATATATTTATTACTACAGATGATTAAATATAAATATTCAGGTGAACTGGTAAACCTTACAACCAATTTAATATTTTTCCTAATTAAATGCAGTTTCTTTTTTTACAGCCTCTTCAAAGCAGGGGTTTGTAACCCCTGAATTATACATTGACGATTGGGGGGGTATGTTTTTGGTAATATTAGTTTGTGTAATCCATGCTTCAGTGAATCAAATTTATGTATTTAAAATACATCTAATTTATTAATAAAAATGTATTTAAGCATATTTAATTTTTCAGTGTTGTGAGGGATATTTAGTGTATTCTGCCCTACAGTATCTTCTGATTAGCTAATTTCGAAGTTGCTGTTTCAAGAAATCTAATTTGACTTTGCTTTTAGGCTGTATGTAGAAACAAACTCCTATTTTATGAGAAAACAGTCTTTTGGACACTTGCGAGGTCTATCGGTGGTCTACATCTGCAGTTTCAGACTGTTAAATGAATATTTTCCACAGTGGTACGAGCCGTTATAGGGGTGATCAAATGTGTATCTATTATTTTAATTATTAATATTATTCTTTAAAATACAGAGCAAATTATTTCTCAGTATTAAAGACCTGACCCGCATGTTTTGTTTTGACGTCCTTCAGGGGGGGGGATCAAGCCTTAATTGGGGGTAAATCCCCCCAAACTCCCCTAAAATTCGCACCCTGTTTCTAATGAACATGTAGGCAACATAAATAGGCGTATAAACAATATTTTAATTAGGTTTACCGATTTGTCGTTCACGGTTCCTTTTACAGAGCTTCCAAACAGACGTCAAGCTCTGGCCACGTGACGTTTTTTTAACCAGCCGTGTAAAAAAGACGTGAATATATCGTTGTAAAACAAATAATGTCTCTTTAAAAGGTTCAAACCTAAAAGTAAATGCTGGTCACGCATGATAGCAGCGTATTTAAATAAGTATCAATCCAGCGCCACTTCGCTGCATTTCTGCACTGACTCTCAATAATAAAAATATTAGCTTTGAATCGGTTTACCTCAACAACATCCAGGTTCCCAAAGAACTGCTCCACAGGGAAAACGTGATTGCTGTCCTCGTCGAAGAAAACGCTCGGGTCTGTGGTCTGCGAGCCGTGAACGCTCTGCTCCATCTTCGCCACTGCGGAGCCGCTTGTCAAGCCCGTGCACTTGGCGGTGGAGTTCTCCTTGCCGCGCCGTTCACCCGGAGCCTTTTTCCCTGGCTGAATTTTAACGTTTCCATCCACAGCCGCGCTGGAGTTCTCCTCTACTTCGCCGTGAAAGGGTCTCTTCGGGAGCCGCTTGGCCTCGCCGCCGTCGCCAGCCATCTGTCGCACAGCGCGCGCGATATCAGGCGCCGATCTCTGCAGCAGAACTCTCCTCCTCGCCGCCTTCTGTCGAGAACACACCGAGAATAAATGCGAATGTGCGCAGTAAATGCAATATATCAGCGCGGTTTCAGACGCATCGTGGGAACGCTCGTTACATTGTAGCCGACAGACGGAAACTGCGGGGAGGAGATGGTTGTGTAGACACTGACACTGACCTTGACTGAACTTTTCACACCGGGCGGGTTTAAAGAGACAGCGCCGCACACTCGCTGTCCGAGGCTCACAACGACAGTCTGAAACCAGAGAACAACACTTTTATTAGGGACATCATATGATCAATTATGCATCCGTTTCCAACCAAACGACTTCTGGATAGCGGCGCTTCGTTTTAAGCCAACAGGGTGGGTTTTGCTGTTGTTGACTTTAATGCCTTAAGAGCACTTTAATTTGATAATAAAAATAATAAAGGAATTTTAGTTTACTCGTTTTTCGCAACAAAGGAATCAAACTAACTTGGAAGAAAGATGGACCATAATCATACAAATCCATAATATGACTTCAAACAAGTTAAACGACGTATAAGCGTGAAAAAATACGCAAATTTCAATTAAAAAACGGAACAACGACGGATCACTGAATGGATTCGTAGAGGGATCTTCATTGTGATCTGATTCAAAAGATTCGGTTCACTAGAAGATTCAAATCCTCAACACTACTGCTGCTGCTGGGAAAATTAAACGTTTAACAAAAAACAGACCTGGAAAAACACACTGTTTAACATTGAAAGGACGTGTTTCAAACAAGACTAGCTGAATGCCCAAAACTACTAACCTAGTTAGCTACTTCATTAGCGTAACTAAATTAACACAAAACGCTGAAACTGTAAAGTACGTAAACTCAAAGCATATTGTGTACGTCAAGATGATGCAAACAGTAATGTCCTTTTCAAAAGATAAAGTACTGAAAGTATCCGGTTATTTCACCTGCTTAGCCCTCATTGAAAGTTTAGGCGTCCAAAACCGAGTGCGGACTCCAGCCTGTTTATCTCCGGTAACCACAGAAGTCCCGCCCATATACGTTAATCTACGCTGCGCAGAGTTCCCGGTTGAAAACTTTATTTTTTTTTATAAAAGCGTATCTTTGTCAGCGGCTGGTACTCATCAGTAAACAGCAGTTGTCGTTCTTTTGTAAAAAACATTGAAATTTGGGTTCCCACAGAGTAATGACTAAACTAAATGGGGTGGTCAGTTAGACTAGCTATTCATCGCAGAAATATGTCGAATGAGTCATCATAGCCTATATATGACGCGAATGGGATGTTAAATCCATCCAGCGTCTTATAATGAGACGTCCGTATACTGTGTGGTTGTGTGTGTCCTTTACACTGTTTTCATCCACCCTTCAGCCTACTGTATGCTTAGTCAATATATATATATATATATATATATATATATATATATATATATATATATATATATATATATATATATATATATATATATTAATTGCAATTTTAGAACACAGAACATACAAAGGCAATAACAACATTATATTGACATCAAAACAAATACAATATAAGAAAAAGATAAAAAAAAAAAAGCTACAATTATTAAAAAAAAAAACTAAATTTAAGGCTTTAAAGTAATTAACAGTTATTTTTGCTTTGGCATTTTTTGTTTCTTTTATCGTGCTTAGGTAATGACCTATTTTTATTTTAAAGTGAGTAAAATTAGTTTTTTTTCCACTGCCCATTTACATTTATGAATACAAATTTTTCCATATATAATGAGCAAATTAACAATATGCCAAATTTTGAAGTCGACTGTATTCTCATAAAAATGCTTTGTCAATGGTGCAAACGCTGAAAGCCACGTTCAGTGACGCTCTGGTTATCAACCACACGAGGGCGCTCAAAACTAAAAAATATTTCAGTGCAAGTTTAGTGCTACTCAACTGCTTGGTGTCATCGAGCATCTTTCATGCTGTATTTGTGGGAGGGACGTCAACCGAGATTTATAAACATTACAAATAAAGTGGAAATAAAAGTAAGTTCAACTCAAATATTTACATTAAATAGCATACGTAATTAGCACTGTTTGCAGGAACCCACATTTACCACGCTTGCACAGCTGTTGTGTGTAACCAGAGAGCCCGTAGCAGGTAGGCTATGGAGGAGGAGAGAGGAGGGCAGACGGCCGATTGTTTTACAGGATCACTGCCACACGTTTTCACCAGTTCAACGATGGAGCTCAAAGCAAGAGGAACCTGTCGAGACAATTTATTAGACACAAATACAGTCTGACAGAAAGAAGCAGGAGGCGACGAGCTTTATCAAACATGCCTTTTGAGGACAATTTACTTTTGACAGTTCTATAATATTTCCAGGCGACCTGACGGATATTCTCTGCGGGATGGAGTGCAGGAGCGCGTGCGTAATGGAGTTCTTCTGCCGAAAGAAGAAGAATGTAAAAACTGCGGTGAGCCTGACTTTGATTTTTGCCACTTTACTGATGCTTCAGAAGCTAATAACAGTGGACACGAACAATAAAGACAAAAAAGTTGAAGTGAAAGGCAGATGGTGTGGCCCCCATTGCCCGTCATTCAAGAGTAAAAACCTCAAGGCGGTTGAAAATTCTTCTCAATCAGGCGGTGACTCGAAGCGGACGTTAAAACCACTGCCAGAGAAATGGGACGTGGATAAAATTACATGTACTGAAAATTCCACGATAAAAACTCAACTCTGGTTTCGTCGTTTGAGCCCAAGGTTTCACGAATTTGTTCTACACAGACATTGCCGATACTTTCCAATGCTGCTAAATCACCCGGAGAAGTGCGGCGGCGGCGTGGATGTTCTGGTCGTGGTCAAATCTGTTATTGAAGAACACGACCGGAGAGAAGCCGTGCGCAAGACTTGGGGAAAGGAGCAAGAAATTCAAGGCTTGAAAATCAAAACGCTGTTTCTCTTAGGCACCCCAGCCCCTGGCAAAGACTCGCGAAACTTACAGGCTCTGGTTCAATATGAGGACCGGACTTACGGGGACATTTTGCAATGGGACTTCATGGACACCTTTTTCAACTTGACCTTGAAAGAAGTGAACTTTCTGAGGTGGTTCAGCATCTACTGCTCAGACGTTCCCTTCATCTTCAAAGGGGATGATGATGTGTTTGTCCACACCAAAAACCTGGTGGAACTAATTGGCTTCAGGAAGGAGGAGAACAAAGTGGAAAACCTAATTGTAGGCGACGCAATTTTAGAAGCAAAGCCGATCAGAAACCGCCAGAGTAAGTATTTCATCCCCAGAGAGTTGTATGATAAACGCTATCCCCCTTATTTGGGCGGAGGAGGATTTCTCATGTCCTCTCAGGTGGCCCGGAAAGTCTTCACGGTTTCTGAGAGCGTGGAGCTTTACCCCATCGACGATGTCTTTGTAGGCATGTGCCTTCAGAAGCTCAAAATTGTCCCCGAGGTGCATCTGGGTTTCAGGACGTTCGGGATCATTAAGCGGAAAGTGACGCGTCTGAACCGAGAGCCGTGCTTCTTCCGCGACCTCATCGTGGTGCACAAACTCGTTCCGCAGGACCTGCTGAAAATGTGGACGCTTGTTCAAAACGAGGACTTGAGCTGCGCCAGACAATTTGTACTATAAGGAATAATTTTATAAAGTGTTTCTTTCAAACTGAAGCGTTTTTTCAGTTGCCATTGTGGTGACAACTTTGTGATTTTGTGAGGACGATTATGCCTAGGCTGTAACTTCCCAGATGTAATAAACCACAAGGTATAATCATCTTTCTAATGTGGTCTTATCATAGGGAACAAATGTGTGCCTTGTGTGATTTATAGGTCAAATAAGTGTGGAGCGGGAATAGTTGTCATGCTGTTCTTTGGACATTTTAAGTCGTAAAATTTACAATCCACAATTTTATATTTACACCTGGGACATTCTTATCTACTGTCAAGACAGAAGGTCAATAAACAACATATTTAAGCTTTTTAGCAAAACAATTACGAAACAAAACAATAATTTAAAAAAAAAACAGCAACAATAATGGAAATGTTATAAAAGCTAATAGAAACATGGTTTTGTAGAAAATAACAACAATTATTTTATTCAAATGACTTGTTTTGACTGGGAAAATGACAGGCTTAAATTTTTAGTTAAGATCTACCTCTTGTTTAACAAACTATTATAAAATTAGATTTTTGAAATTTTAGAAGAATTCGAGGTTTTTAATAGAGTTTTGAAGTGTCAGAATAAAAAACAATCACATTAAAATATTCTTTAAAATGTAGCTTTCAGACACCATTAATATGACTAAGTGCATGTGCTATACTTCTATACTTCTAATGCATGTCATACATACAGAAACGTTAGAAAAATACTAAATGTTAAGTTATTCACTCCTGATATTGCCAAAATATTTCTTCTCAGTTTAATCTAACGTCATTCAAATATATGTTCTTGGTGGTGTTTCATGGAAGAAATCAAGTCATACAAGTTTAAAATTACATTAATGTGAGTATTGTATTACATTAGATCAACATCGTTTTCACATTTGGGTGAATAATAATACCCCCACACACACACACACACACACACACGCACACACAAGTCAACACAGTCAACCTTTTAATTGTTAGAAGTGAGTTTTGCTTTGGCGTTTGTGTCAAAATCAAATAACTTTTACAAAACTATCTGAAGCATTTTAGATTTAAAAAAAAAGCATGATATCTCTATTTAAACATTTTATTTAAAAAAAAAAGATTCTAACAAACAAAGCTACAACGCTTCCATTGACATCAATGCACATAGAGCATCACAATCAAATATGAACTGTGGTCACAATAATACACTTATAAGTAACATTAGAAATGTTCTACAACTCTTCTTTTGAAATATGTTTTAAAGTGTCTGGTGTTGCATGTCTAAGTACAGACAACATTAAATCTCTGCTCCTGAGGAAAATGCAAGAAAAGCCACCAGACTGAAACTGCAATGGTAATTATTTTTCAAATGGCTGATAAATATTTTTAGGAAACATACACAAAGGAAACTTGAAATCATGTCTTCGAGAACCAACACACATTAGTGCTTATTTTCAGAGACCCCTTACTGAGACCACACAAAAATATCTGTTAATTAAGAGTTTCTGTATTTTGTGATTCACGGGTGTTTTCTGTTTATTATTTATGGTTGTGAATTGCATTAAGGGACTATGATCTCTGCTCTCTATTTTGATGGTGAAAATTCAACTCCACAGTTTAACAAGGTGGCTTTTATTGACATTTTAGTAGATTGAAATAATATAATGTGTAATAAATAATATATAGAGAAATAAGTCTGTAAAATGACAGAAAATGTACTGGCAAATAAATACAAGGTTTCTGTACCTTAATATACAACACCAACCCAGACAGTGTACCACTTTAAAATAATAGAACTGTTAATTAAAGTCACTTTTTCAAACTTTAAGGTTAAAATTTGTTGGACGAAAGATCAAGCTCCCATAATGCAATTTAAAAGCATAAATAAACAGGGTAAAATATATAAAACATGAATCATAAAATACAGAAAACTGATAACAACAAAAAATTCAAACACACACAACTGTCCATAATCTTCTATCATTTTCATCTATATAACATCTATACAGAATAAATATTTAGACATTTGATAGCAAAATTAATACTATTTGGTTATGTATCTCCATCTGTGCAACAAACGGTTTGAAACGTTTAGAAATACTCTCTTTATTCTGTTGAAATTGTTTATTTAAATCAGTAATTCTCAACATGGACTCTTGTGCTGACCTAAAAATATTGAAATTAGTCAATTATTAATGTATTCAAATAATGTAATCAAATCTAAATCAAATTATGTAATACATCAAATCAAGATGTAACCTGAAATCCGAATTCTGTATAATTTACCCAAATAACTACTGATTTTATAGAAGATTCAGTTCTGGAATACAGAACAATAACTTTACGCATCAATATATCCTTAAAAAAAAGCTAAAAGAAGCTGTGTTATAATTAAAGTAGAAATGTCCATAGTGTATTTTAAGGAAGGGGTGAAGAGTTGAATGATGGGGGCCGTTGAGACAGTTGAAAACAACTGATTTAAATGAATAAATAGCTGATAGATAAATATTAGACCTCTTAGAAAAGCCTCTATACATGAGTGAAACCTTTCTGCAGGAGTCGCATGTCAATTATATAATACATGGACGTTTTATTACATAGGGTTGTAACTTAAATTGTAATCCCTGAAGTCCTTTTACAATCCTGTCCACACAAACACACAGCAAAAACTCAGTTTCCGGATGTTTGTGTTCAGTCTTCACTATTTTACATTTCTTTTAAAAGTTAAATTATGGCTTATTTTCAGGCACAGAATCATCCTATTCCAGTCAGGCTGCTTTTCATATGGTTTCAGTGACTTTATAAGCATGACTGGGACTGAAGCATTTACTTAATAACACAATCAATACTACAGAGTAGTTTGATGTGGAGTTTTGGACCTTACCCTGCATTTTAACGCATCACACACGTAGGGGTCTGTTCTTCATACCTAGCTAAAACAATCCAGCAGATCCTGAATCTTTTGATCATGATAATTGATCTCTGGCTAATTTCTTTCCTCAAACAATTTCAAAATTCAAGATCAACTGATCTGAGATTACTGTGTGTGTTCAGGTTTGTGGTGAAGGACAGATCCAACACAATCTCACGGTAATTCGTAACTTTTTGATTTAGTAGCTAATTCGTATCAATTCTTACGATCTAGTTCATACAATTTAGTACGATTTGCTCATCACTCAATGACGGTTGGGTTTAGGGGTGGGGTTGGGTGCCACGCCTCCTTATTAAAATTGTACATTTTCAAACGACTGAACTCGTACGAATTAGCCACTAAACTGACAAAACGTAAAATACTTATGTTTTCTCGTGAGATCAGGCTGCGAAATCATGATCATCATCTGAGTACTGACTGGCTGGCAGCAAGACAACAGCGTTATGACATCATCAGATTAAGATTCAATTATGTGAGCAAAAGGACATACAATTTGTAGTAAATGAGACGGTTTGGGCTGCACGGTGGTGCAGTGGGTAGCACGATCGCCTCACACCAAAAAGATCGCTAATTCGAGCCCCGGCTGGGTCAGTTGGCATTTCTGTGTGGAATTAGCATGCTCTCCCCATGTTCGCGTGGGTTTCCTCTGGGTGCTCCGGTTTTCCCCACAAGTCCAAAGACATGTGGTATAGGTTAATTGGGAAAGCTAAATTGTCCATAGTGTATGTGTGTGAACGAGTGTGTATGGATGTTTCCCAGTGATGGGTTGCAGCTAGAAGGGCATCTGCTGCGTAAAACATGCTGGATAAATTGGCGGTTCATTCCGCTGTGGCGACCCCAGATTATTAAAGCGACTAAGTCAAAAAGAAAATGAATAAATGAAATTGTTTGTTAAATGATACGCATCAGCTTCCCACATCTGTTTTTGTAGGCTATTTGCACAGGCTTTACAATTTATTTAGTTTAGCCTTTAGAGTGAATTTTCTGTGACCGTATTCAAGTTTCTTAATCCAGTGGCTTTTGAAATGAATTCTCCATCAAAAAAGCTCTTGCTTCTGCCCTGCATTTTATAATTCCTTCACAAAAAAATAAGTAAAATATAATTAAAAAAATAAAAATAGTTAAAACAATCTCAAAGCTGCCGCTTTACCTTTCAAATTTTGCATTAGTATCTTAAAGTCTGTTGGTATATTAAATGTATATATTAGTGTACAAAGTGTTCATGTTAATCATTAAAAAGTACAAAAATTTTCTTATTAAACCCCCAGAAAAAGGTACCATTCCAGTCACAATTTTGTACCTTTATTTCAGAGTGTTGATTACAAAGCAGTTTTTAAAATATATATATATTTTAAAATTCTGATATCTAATTTTAAAAATAATTTAACAATACGGTCATTTTCCCTTTTTTAATAGACTACCCTTGTAAGAAAATATCAGCAGCACATGCTTTTAGTACCACCTTCCTTTAAAAATACACAATCTAATCTGTTTACTACTCCAGGTAGTTTTGCGCTTACACACCTGTTGATATGACAACAACCCCTAAATGAGTTTTGAAGAACGTAACTATCCTGGATCGTTTAAAATTGTCAACAATCGAAACCAGCCAAATGAGTAAACCACGTAGGAAGAACAGACCCCCAGACAAAACAGTTTACGATTCTAATACTGAAACAAACACAAAGACCAAATATCTCATAAATAGTCTAACAGCATCGATCTTGGCTCTTTAGTTTCCTATCAGTGAGCCCATGTTTGGCACCACCTCTTATTAACTCAAACTCACAATTTTTCTGAGAAGCACCAAGGCAGTTATGTGACTCAACCTCTGAAACATTCAGGAAAAACAACATTTTTGTTTGTTTGAGAAGTGAAAAGTAGCAGAACGAGTGTTGCAAGAAATTTAAGCACATTATCAGAATGTTACGCATCCCAAATCTGTCGGTTTTAAATCTTTTGGACATAACCTGTCTTAAAAGGCTGCTTTTTTAGTTTTGGCTATGATGCTAGAGATTCTTTAAAAATATGAAATATTAAAGTTTGACAACCACAAAATTTTCACAAACACTACACACTAAACAAGTATAAAACACTATACAAGAATAACATTTTCAAACAGAGTAAAAAATCCAGGTGAGCCACCTGTGAAGTAAACAAAGCAGATGCACAAAATGCCCACCTGCTCATGAACCTGTTGTGCTGCTCAAGTATTATGGTTCACATCAACACCTTTTCGATTTTACACTCATTTATGGGTAAATGTATGCATCAGGTGTGCCTGATGACATGTGCTAAGAAAATGATGCTGATTGTTATATCTTAATGGGACAGTTCACCCAAAAATGACAATTCTGTCATCACTTACAATTCATTTATTCAAAACCTGTTCCAGCTTTGATAACAAAAGAAGACATTTTGAAGAAAGCCGGAAACCCATAACCACTGACTTCCATTGTATTTGTTTTTCCTACCATGAAGGTCAATGGTTACAGGCTCGAAGCTTTCTTCAGAAAATCTTCTTCATCATTTAACAGGATTACAGAACTCAAAGATTTGAAACCACTTAAGGGTGAATAAATAGAAAGTACATTTTCATATTTGGGTGTCTTATCCCTTTATAGAGTTAATGTATCTCAATATAAAACTTTTGAGAACATATCCATTAAAGCTCATAATTTGTAGATTTTATTTAGATTAATTATGTAGATTTATCCTTATATAAGAAGAATTTGGATGAATAGACTTTCGGTGCAACGAAGAAACAGAAATCTCTCAGATTTCATTTAAATATCTTAACTTGTGTTCCAAATATGAACATTTCCATTGAGTTTGGATCGACATGAGGCTGAAGTAAATGACAGTTTTCATTTAGGGGTAAACAAACTCAGTTAAGGCCAATTTACACTGCACTGACAGACAGAAACCAACACAGCCAATCCCCCAAATTACACTACATCACAAACATTCCACAATCCAACAAGTGCCAACTAACACCTTCACAAGAAACACAAGGTGCCCTTTTCCACCAAAGCAGTTTAAGTGCTTCTTTAGAGCCAGAGCCTAGTTTAAAGTTAGTTCTTTGTCTTTTTACATTCAAAGCACCAGAAGCAGAAAAGTGGTTCATTAGCAGCACCAAAACATTGCTGAGCTAAAAGCAGAAACCGTTTACATCAGGAAGAGAAGCCGAAGTAATCCTACCAGTGTTTGCAAACCACACAAACACAATCTTTAGACCGCCATTTTTGAAATAGTAGCTAAACAAGATGATAAAAGATTTGTTAATCACTTGTAATCTTTGTACAACTTTCAGCAAGCTACAAGAACATGCTGAATTCCCCATGTCTAGATGCCATGAACATCAATAGCAACACAACATCCACCATTGCTGTTGATGCCCAGCAAGCATTTTTTTAAAGATGTATAATAGACGTTTAAACACAGTCATCTTGGCTAAAACAAGGCAAAATTTGGGCTGTCAGTGAACATCTAATAGTCGACACATAAACAGAAATGACTGACTACCCATATAAAGTTTGTCTAATCTGTCTATTTGACAACTAGTCTAGTTTTGGGCTATTCCTAGATGTCTATTAGATTTTCACTGACAGCCCGAGTTTAGCCTTGTTTTAGCCAAGCTGTCTACGTTCAGATGTCTATTAAACACAAAATTGCTTGCTGGGTGGTGTGTTTGCATTTGGTTCCTCCATTCTAGGATTTCTGGGAAAAATTACACGTATTCATTATGTCAGACCTGGCCCTCTAGCTCAATGAAAAGCAAACATGTTTTTGAAAGCACACCAGTGCCCTTTTTTGCACAGTTCTCCCACAGCGGTTTGTATAGATGGAGATTATGAGTGATGATAATGTGTTTATGTGACATGAATACAAGCGAGATTACATCGTGTTCACGCAGTGCACCATAATTTGATTCAGGGTTTCTGCAGGTTTTACAGTAGTCAAATGTAGGAGTTTTTTATAACTATTATGAATGTAATTTCAGACTTAAATAGGACAAAACACTAAGGATTTTTTCTAATAGCTCTGTTCGTCCTGCGGAAGAGGTTTAATTGCCCCATCCAAGTAATCTTTTAGCCACATATATTAAATAATGTGCCAAAACAAGCAAACCCAAGTTGTATACATGCATGTTTTTTTCAACATAACATTTCTTCAAAAAATTAAAACATATTGAGTTTTTTGAGACGGATTGTTAGTGATTTTATGGGTGTCGGCCCAATTGTGTAGCTTTACATAGACATAGGAATACTGAGACCTGTTTAAAATGCTTTAAGACCTATAAGACAATATTTCAGTGAATGGACCCTTTTCACAAGCCTGTTATGATGTGTTTGACGGTCATCAGGATCTTAAATCCTTAAAAAAAATTTATATTTAGTTTTTTTTTTTTTAAACGTATGAACATTTATATGTATTTATGTATGTATAATATCATCTTCGCTTTAAAATTAAAATAAACAAATTAGTGCTTGTGCAAGGCGATTCTAATGCAGCATGTGGGACAGGACAGTAAATTTGACATTATTCTGTCTTCTTTCTGTCGTTTTTTTTTCTCTCACATTTTTTTTCCTTTCTCTGAAAGTCTTTATAATGCCTTGAGGAGTTTTTAAAAGATATTTGTTGTACTCTCCCATTCACTGCGCTCTAAGTTCCCAACTATGACGACTTCCGCTACTGAGAAACCCGGAAATGTGAAAAGGGTCTATTTACCCTGCGGAAATAACTTCAGATCAACAATAGTACTAGCTCTGATCTAGCACCAAGTTCATGCTGGTGGAAAAAGGGATAACACTGCTCCATCAAAACCAAATTATTGTGGTCACCATCTGCTAGTGAAGAGTAAGTTGGCCTTTAGAAGGAATGTTTCTAAAATTTTAAAACCTGATATGATCCGTATTTTTGCAACTGACTAGTCATATGGGACTCTTCCAGCAAGGCTACTCAAAATTTGTACTCAAGATGTAGGCCATGTGTTACGCCTGTTGAAGTCGGTATGTAGAGGCCTTGCCTGGAGGATTATTGTTGCGTCTCTTCATTCTGGATGCTGGAGCAGGGATGCGACTGCCTCCTCCCAGCCCTCGAGCCTTGGACTCAGAAATGACCATTGTTGTTTTAGATCCAGCTGTGTTTACTGACTTTCCTGAAAGCAAAATATATGACAAATGCAAACACAAAGCACTTAAATTCATTCATTGGTCAGGCACACAAAGCAAACTCTATTGAATTGTACAAGAAGCTAAAATATAATGTGTATAGGATGGGGCATTGTGGGATGATTTGGAGTCTATAGGGGGCTTTGTGGGGCAGAAGGGGCTTGTAGGGGACAGTGTGGGGTTGTAAAGGTCTCAGAGGCTAAAGGAGATGAATGATCACCTTGTGCATATGAGTAAGTGTTCTGCTGTATCGCTCTCCTCCGTGAGTTGTGTTTACAGCCCTCTGGTCCCATGAGGTGAGACTTCCAGCCCTGCACACACAACACGAGCACTGTTATGCAGCTCTATGAGGAACATGTGTGAGAGAAAGAGTTTAACACTCATTTTAATGCTGGTTGTTTTATGCTTGATTTCAAGCAAATGTTCTCATATTATAAACATACACTGTAAAACCCAAAAAGTTAAGGTAACTCAAACCATTTAAGAAAACCGATTGCAAAAAACTATTTAAGTTTAAAAACTAACCCTAATGAGTACTGTGAACTTAATCCATTTGAGTAAACAAAGCAATTTGAGCACAGTAAATCCCATTAAATGAAGAGAACTCAAGTCAACTGATTACTTTAAACCTAATAAGTTAAGGCAACTCAAACTGTTTGAGGCAACCAACTGCAACAAACCATTTAAGTTCAAAAACTAATCTATATGAGTACTGTGAACTTACTCCATTTAAGTTTAAGTAATGAAGTATTTCATTAACACAATACCTTCAACACTGAGTTCAAAACTCTTTTCAAATGAGTAGAATTAATGTCCACAAAATTTTGAGTTAACTACACTCATTTCATTTGATAAAGCTGCTTGTTGGGTTTTACAGTGTACTATATGCATATCTGAAAAGTGTTGTATACTATCTAGTGATTTGAGGCCGAATTAAATTCTTTGATCAAATAAGCACCGAGGGTGTTATATATTATAGTGTTATATATTATAGTGTTATATATTATAGTGTTATATATTATAGTGTTATATATTATAGTGTTATATATTATAGTGTTATATATTATAGTGTTATATATTATAGTTTATTTGAACTGTAAAGCTACTATTTTGTTACTTGAAATAAAATGTCAACTGAAAAAAAATGCAACTGAAAACATGCCAGACATTGTTTTAAAAAAATATATGTGTGTGTGCGTGTGCGATCTCACCTCTTCCCCTGATGTGAAGTTTTCATGACACAGAGGACAGTGGTTGCAATTTTCATCAGAAGATGATGCTGACAAAATAAATGAAAAATCATCAAACAAATAATGTTATATACAAGTAGCAAACAAATGGTGCTATATAATGCTTTTCGAGATACTCAGCGCCTCAATCATCACCAAATATTTAGATGTTGGCTGGTGTCTTTAACTGGGAAGTGGAAGACGAAACAAGGTTTAAAAGTTCTTACGTCTTTTACATGAGAATGATTTTCTTAAGAAAATATGGCCGTTTGTATGTAAAAAATCCTTGTTGTTATTGTAAGAAAATGAAAATAAGAGGTAAATACAAAAGGGTGTGTGTTTCAAAAGGGAAAATGTGACGGGGGAAAATATAACCTAATATATACACTCACGGACCACTTTATAAGGCACACCTACTAGTACCGGGTTAAACCCCATTTTGCCTTCAGACCTGCCTTAATCTTTCGTGGCAGAGATTCAACAAGACACTGGAAATATTTCTCAGAGATTTTGGTCCATATTGACATGATAGCATCACGTAGTTGCTGCAGATTTGTCTGCTGCACATTTATGATGGGAATCTCCTGTTCCACCACATCCCAAAGGAGCTCTATTGGATTGAGTTCTGGTGACTGTGGAGGCCATTTGAGTACAGTGAACTCATTGTCATGTTCAAGAAACCAGTCTGAGATGATTTGTGCTTTATGACATGGTGCATTATCATGCTGGAAGTAGCCATCAGAAAATGGGTTTAGTGTGGTCATAAAGGGATGGACATGGTCAGCAACAATAGGCTGTGGCATTGACACAATGCTCAATTGGTACTAATGGCCCCAAAGTGTGCCAAGAAAATATCCCCCACACCATTACACCATTACCACCAGCCTGAACAGTTGATTCAAGGCAGGATGGATCCATGCTTTCATGTTGCTGACCCCAAATTCTGACCCTACCATCCGAATGTCACAGCAGAAATTGAGACTCAGATCAAGCAACGTTTTTCCAATTTTTAACTATCCAGTTTTGGTCAGCCTGTGTAAATTGTAGCCTCAGTTTCCTGTTCGTAGGTGACAGGAGTGGCACCCAGTGTGGTCTTCTGCTGCTGTAGCACATCCGCCTCAAGGTTCGACATGTTGTGCGTTCAGAGATGCTCTTCTACATACCAAGCATGTATGTAACAAGCTGTAACACAGTTATTTGAGTAACTATTGCCTTTCTATCAGCTCAAACCAGTCTGGCCATTCTCCTCTGGCATCAACAAGGCCTTTGTGCCCACAGAACTGCCACTCCCTGGACATTTTCTCTTTTTCGGACCATTCTCTGTAAACCCGAGATGGTTGTGCGTGAAAATCACAGTAGATCAGCATTTTCTGAAATACTCAGACGAGCCCGTTTGGCACCAACAACCATACCACGTTTAAAGTCACTTAAGTCCCCGTTCTTCCCCATTCTGAACTGCAGCAGATTGTCTTGACCATGTCTACATGCATAAATGCATTGAGTTGCTGCCATGTGATTGGCCAATTAGAAATTTGCATTAACGAGCAGTTGGACAGGTGTACCTATTAAAGTGTCCGGCGAGTGTATATAGCATATTATGAAATATATGTGCAAAGCAAAAAAAGATGACATTCATATAAGGACAACCTATATATGTCAGAAATGCACCAGAATGAAAATTCCGGGGCAAAATCGAAACCAACATTTCAGCGTTTAAAAGTATACTACTCCTATCAGCACATTATTTGAGCAGACTTTGCTCTTCTGGTAAGCATGTGGTTTGTCATTTGTCATTACACACTTCACTGTGAAAGCTGCTGCACACTGCGCAATAACTACGACTAAAAGGAGAGTGAAACCAGCATCTTGAACACTGCTGGGCATTGTGGCACAGCATCTTTCAACTGAAAACCAAAGTGCCATGGTGAATTAAAAACACTGCTCAACCACACAAAGCAGACTCACGATTGCAAGCAGTGCTCTGAGCATGTTCCGTTAACTTCTCTCGCACAAGGGCCTCAGAGCAGAGGGGACACTGGGAGAAATCAGCCCTCCGCTCACACTCTGTCAGCAAGTGCTCTGTCAAACTCGCAATCTCAACCACCTGACACACACACACACACACACACACACACACACACGTAATACATTAACACTTTCCAAAGCAAGAAAGCAATTCAACCAATGCAAAATATTAAGGGGATAGTTCACTCAAACATTTCTTTAGGAGCTAAAAACACAAAAAGAAGATATTTTGAAAAATGACAGAATATGGTATGCACTAGCACTAGTATTCATACAGTAGTAGGAATACAAAATTACTATGAAAGTTATTAGAAACTGGTTCCAACATTCTTCAAAATATCTTCCTTTATTTGCAATGGATAATGTAATGTATCTTTTATTTAATGCCAAGCAACCAAGGCTATTTTCATGGCAGGAACATTTAAATAATAAATATACAATTAAATATCAACAAACAAATGAATACACAAATTAAATAAGTTTTTTAGTGTTAATACATCAGAATTTTTTTTTGAATTTTTATCGTGTCACTTTGCTAAAAATGTCCTTAAGAGAGTTCATTTCATTAAAAAATGTTCTGGAATCATTAAAAGCAGGACAGTCCAGTAAAATGTGTCTTATAATAAGGGGAATTGTGCAGTACAAACACTGAGTAGGGGTTTCACCTTGGAGCAAAAAACCATTGGTCATTCTTGTATGTCCAATACGACATCTGGTTAAAAACCACTTGATCAAATCTAGTCTTAAAATGCCTTAAAATTCTGTGTGAGATTTCAGGTTTTATTTGCAATGGAAAAAAGAAACTCAAACACATTTGGAACAACCTAAGGGTACGCAATTAATATTTGGATGAACTATCCCTGAAAGAATTATGAGTGAGTATATATGTTTGTACTTAAATATATTGTGTTTAATGAAAACACAAATGTGTATTATGACATGGGCATTACAACATATAATGATTTTAAGGCTGCACGATTCTGGCAAAAATGTGAATCACGATGAATCAAGATCACAATTCTATCTCACGATTCTGTAAATGTAAAATAAAGGTTAATATGATTAGTTTATTATTATTGTTAATTCTCAAACATATGGTAAAACAACAATAACATTAGACCTGTGTGGAGGTATACTGTTGCTTAAAATGCAAAATCTTGTATAGTCATTATGGTAGACTTGAACAGACTTTCAATATGTCCTGTTTGTTAATTCACAGTAAAATGATGACATCAGAATATACCTATTCATAATTATAAAGTTGATTTATTATGTTTAAGACACGTGCCTCTGTTATTGACAACATTATTAGACCATTTGTTTTCACTGGTAAAATTAGAATTTTGTCATTATCAGATTCCTTCTTGCATTATATTCAACATTATATATAGGCTAGGGTTATTATACTGACACTGTACACATTTATTTTCATGCACAACACTTTGTGTTCGCTATGAATGAAAACAACATATCAAATGCTTGTCGTAATCATAACTGTAAAATGCGATATGATCATTTAAATGATGTGCCCACAGGTTTCACTTTCACTTCCGAGTGCGGTTCATGGCTGCTGTCGCTGTGAGAAAAAATAACACATACATGCAAATCATACCTCCCGCACCGCCCTCAAACGATCGCTCTGTGCAACGAACTGAATGTTATTTACAACTTTATTACCTGTCTTCATTACCCGGTCTTCACTTATAAACCTGTTATGATCCCCCAAAGAGGTGCCCATAGCCCCCGTTCTCCACATACAAACACTTACAGCAGCTGTGATCTCCCAACAGGACTACAGTTGTTGGGCGGTGCTTTTTAGATTTCAGCGGGTTTTAGGCTGGAAATAGTCAGCTACATGGCAACAATGGTTCTCGAAATTAAACAAACAGCTGGCGGTCAGCTCACGTGTGATTTTGCGGCCGTGAATACATCATTACATGAAGACAGAAATGACATTTTTGGGTGAATTATACCTTATAAATACAATATGTGACACTTTTAACGCCATTTGAAGGTGTCAATGTTGCTGTGAAGATTTGTGCGACTGCCTTGCTTCTCTCCTGACCTTGAAAATATAATTGGCTGAATCGTAGAAAAAGCTGAATTAAGATCGTGTGTGTAGGGTCGAATCGAGATCGTGATCTTTTTTCGAATAATCGTGCAGCCCTAAATGGTATATAAAGACACTTCCTGTGTTCTCATAAACCAACAGCGTTAAAGACATACTTAATGTCGTTATTAGAATATTTGCCAGTTTTCTGTGAGGGTTGGGTTTAGGGGTAGAGGTAGGGGTAGGCTAAGGAGTGAGAATACAGTTGGTACAGTATGAAAGTCATTAAGTGTATAAAGGGTGCCTGTAATCCTTGTGTGAGTGTATGTGTGTGCGTACCTGTCTGCATTGAAGACAGCGCTGGAGCATTGGACAGTGTTTCCAGTAGTGCAGGTCGAGTCCGTCCTCAGTGAAAGACTCATCTCTCTCCCCACAGAAAATACACAAACTACACACACACACACACACACACACACACACACACACACACACACACACACACACACACACACACACACACACACACACAAAAACCACAATCATCATTAACTCTGAGTTTTCATTTCACCTTTATAATGCTATCAAGACTTTTTCCCAGCAGTACAATGACAAACTGATTAAATGAGTGCCCATTAGCCTAGCGCAATACCCTATCATTTTTCAGATGTATTGTTGAGATTACATTGGTGAATTTAAACAGCTTGACAAGATAAAACCCTTGACATTTGCAGAATGACTGAGTCATTAGAGATTCCACTGACTGGAAAAACTGCTAAATTAAGAATCAATGAGGAAGACACGAGTGCATACTTGTCTAAATAGTTAACAGCAGATGATTGGCTGGCTTTCACATCAGCAGGGACAGACTGGTTTACCTTCTTAACACCTGCTGAAACAAAGAAGCATAATTAATTTGAATGTATAGGCCATACATGCAATTAACATTTACACGCGGTACTTTGGCAATTTAAATTTTATGACATTAACCGTTCATGAGGTTCATTTAAAACAAAATATGTTGTCAGACATCAAAGGAATTTTTTTTCGATCATTGGTATCTTTTAATTTGATAAAAACCTGCCAACAGATACTTGAATGTCAAAACAAAAGCCTGAAGAACAACATTTCTTGACAAGTGGCATGATATGATATGCAACTTGTGCTGCAACTGAATAGTGATTTTCTATTTTTAATCTATCTTTACCAAATCAATTCACAAAGACAGTTACATTATACACTGAATATGACACCCATACAACACCTGATTTGGTCGCCTTCTCTGTTTTTTTCTCAGGAACTTTGGTGTTTTCCTTCCCTTTCTCCTAAAACACAGATTCAAATCTTTAATACATTTTGGAGTTCATTATTTGTTTATTTAATGATCAAAAGTGCTCTCTACAGTCATCTCAGTACTGCACCGTACATCTAATTCTCCAAATGACCTTTCATATATGAGAATGTCAATGTTAACCATAAAGAAGACCATTTAGCTTCAGCATTAAAAGACAATTAAACTAAAAACTAATTAATCCAACTTTGACTAAAAAGCTTCTAAAGACAGATCTTTTTAGCAAAGCATTTAATTTGGGATTATCACTGTCACTTTTATGCAATTTATAATCTTTTGCTTATTTATTGCTTTATTGATTATTGTAGTGTGATTTTTGGCTTGTTACAGGGATTTTATACATTCTTATTTGATTTTATTAGTTGTTGTATATCTTGTAGCTCTTTGAGTTTAAGAAAAGCGCATCACAAATATAATTTATCAATAATATTATTAGGGTTACAGTGGAGCAGTGGGTAGCATGATTGCCTCACAGCAAGAAGGTCGCTGGTTCGAGTCTTGGCTGAGTCAGTTGGCATTTCTGTGTGGAGTTTGCATGTTCTCCCTGTTTTCGCGTGGGTTTCCTCCGGGTGGTCTGGTTTCCCACACAAGTCCAAAGACATATGGTATAGGTGAATTTGTGTAAGCTAAATTGTCCATAGTGTATGTGTGTGTATAAGTGTGTATGGATGTTTCCCAGTGATGAGTTGCAGCTGGAAGAGCATCCGCTGCGTAAAACATATGCTGGATAAGTTGGTGGTTCATTCCACTGTGGCAACCCTAGAATAATAAAGGGACTAAGCTGAAGAGAAAATGAATGAATTAATATTATTATTTAACCTACACTGATCTCCTTCAGGACCGCAAGCTGCTCCTGTAAGCTCCTGATTTCCTCTTTCTCTCTCTCACCGTCGTCTCGTTCTGCCCCCTTTTTTGACTTCTGAAATGAAAGTGAGACTCTTAAAACTAAAAACATTCTTTTTAGCCCACACATTAATATTTCAAACATTTCAATTATGAAGCTCAAAGATAAAGACGTTATTAAGACCAGTTTACCTGTGTGTTGATGGTTGTTCCATCTAACTTGGCAAGCGAGTCAAAAAGGTTCTTGTAGAGGACGTTTTTACGCGTGCTGGAGTCATCAGGTGGCAGATAATTCAGAACTGGTTTACCATGAAGACGGTACACAGTCTGGACAAGTCTCATGGAAAGTTCCCTCACTGAGGCAGAACTGTGCTCCAATCCACCTGTCAGAAACTAACAACACACGTAATACACAATTGACTTATTTAAAAAGCCATTGGTGAACATAGAAAACTATTCATAACAAATGGCCACATTTTTTTGAAAGTTTGAGAGAAATAATACTTTTATTCACCAAGGATGGATTAAATGAATTCAAAGTGATATGACTTGCACAAAAAAAATTAATTCACCAAAGAACTTAATGTATCAGAGCTTCCACAAACAAATATTAAAGGGATAGTTGACTTCTGTCATCATTTACTACCCCTCCACTTGTTCCAAACCTGTTTAAGTTTCTTTCTTCTGTTAAACAAAAGCTCTTTTCAAGAATATTAGTAACCAGTAGCCTTTGACTTCATGGTATTTTTCACTACTACAGACGTCAGTGGCTTTTAGCTTACAACATTCTTCAAAATATCTTTTGTGTCATAATCAAAGGACTGGAAATACTTGAATGAGCAAATGGTTCTAAAATTGACATTTTTGGGTGAGCTATGCCTTTAAATGTTTCCAACATTGATAATAACAGGAAACATTTATGAAGCACTTCTTTTTTTCTGAAGAAGAATCATGTGAAACTGAAGCCTAGAAATTTCACCTTGTCCATCACAGGAATTAATTATACTAGAAAATATTTTAAAATGGTAAAGAAACAGCAGTTACTATTTTAAAATACTTTCCAAAGCAATTTATTGTTATAATAGTACATAATACTATTGTTTTCACAGTAATTTTGATTAAATGAACGCAGCCAATGTAGCAATGAAGCATAAGAGATGTTCTTTTAAAAAAAAACAACAACCTATAAACCTTTGAACAGTAGTGAATACCTAGAGTAACTTAAACATATATATTAAAAATAATAATAAATTCTATATTTCTAATAAACATATCATTTTCATCGACTTCATTTACAACACATAAAACAATGACTTTATGTAAACTCTAGTGACTATATTAAAAATATTTGTCTCTTCACTTTCCTTTCTCCCCTTCCCCATACACAGATCACATTCATGTGCCCCCAGGCTCTGGATCTTTCATTTTAATTACAGGAAACCCAATCGCCTCTCACTGCGCCCTGAAGCCCATCTCATCTCCCGGGAAACCAGCATGCGATAGGCATTTAGCAGCCATCCCTGCATGTAACCTACAGCAACCATTCAGTAGGAGATCGCCAATGAAAATGCTCAAAATAAAAGAGAGACCCAATAAATATGAGGAACTGGGAGATGATTCTGTTTGTACAAAAATGAAAAAAAGCTAAATGTTAAGGAATGAATGATTGAATAAAAGTGTTTTAAATAAATAAACAAAATCCACCTGTCGTTTATGTACTCTTGGAAACCTGTATAACATGTATGTCTCGGAAAAATTTAGATGGATTTTATCCATACAACAAAAGTATTATTAAATATTTTAAAAAGAATTTTATATAAATGTAACCCACTGGCCCTACTGCACACCAACCCAGTCTGAGCTGGGATCCAACCAGCAATTCTTCGTGTGAGAGTTGGTTGCTCTAACAAGGAGGGTAAAGACCATGGCCTCTAGCATCTGTCGCTAGAGCAACTTTAGAGATCAGAAGAGTGAGGTTTACTTGCATAGCACTTTGATAGATAGCCCCCCCCCCCCCCCCCCCCAAACTTCACTCCCATCCCGGAAGAGCCCCCACTTGTAACCCACCAGACCTACTGCACCCAACATGATCTGAGCTGGAATCGAACTGGCAATTCTTTGTATGGGAGTCAGTTGCTCTAACAAGGAAGCTAAAGACTAGCGTAAGACTATGGCATCGGTTCGATCCCAGCTCAGACCGGGTTGGGTGCAGTAGGACCGGTGGGTTACATACATATTTAAAAATGAATATTAAAGTCAATATTGTCACAACTGGCTACAGAACAAACTATGGTTGTCCAATTACTTGCTAAATAACCCAACTTGCCTGGTTAAGCTGATTAACCTAGTTAATCCTTTAAATGGCACTGTATTTACTCTTGGAAACCTGTATGACTTGTCTAGAGAAAATCCAAATGGCTTTCATTTATACAACAAAGGCTTACAATGGCAAACATTTGTAAAGCCCAAAAGTTATGTAAAAAAATCATTTATTTACAAAGTATTGTGAATACCTATTAAAACTTTTATAAAAATAAAATTAATCAAATTTTACACAAGGGTTAATCATTTGCCTTATACTGTTAGGCTCATAATTATTGTCAAAAACAATTAATGACTAATAATACAATTCTGCAATATTGTGTCTACAAATGACTTATTAAACACCAAAAGCAAACATTTTAAACACTACAGGTGAATTAAAGCATCTAAGTATTATAAATGTGCAGTTTTCACTTTGCACTGTACTAATGATACCATTTAAAGGTGTTATTATAAGTTAATTTGAATGTATAATGGGCAAATGGATGTGTTTGATTCAATATTAGTTTTAAATATTTTTAACTTAGAAAGATTTTTCTATAGTTATTGAAAATATTTAAATATTATCAACATATCCAACCAAACCATGTGAATGAAAATATGACCTCAGGCCTTTAGAAAGATCTAAATCTTCCAAGCTGACATACAAAATAAGCAAAAGCTGTTGTTTTAATACAAGTCCATTTGGATTTCAGACTCAAAGCTCAGTGAGTGTGTGTTGCGCATCCCTGTGAAATTTCACAGTCTCTGTAGCATTTGTCTCACTCGTTTGCATTGCAAACACACTTCATGCTTCACAGATGCTTAAAGAAAAAAAAACTGAAATTCTGCAACTGAGAGAAAATAGGGAAGTATAACAACATATTAAGTGCTGGGACAGAGAGATTAAGAATGACTTTCATTAACTGTGCCATAGATATGAAGCTGGCTGTCAGAACAGTCTTGTGTCATTTCGGAGAAACTAATGGTAACAGACATTACGTAGAATTGACTACACCCACTCCGTCATACAAAGGCCACTTTGTGTTCAGTCTAATGAAGCCCTCAAGAATCTTTGATACCTTTGAGAATTATATTAACCTTTAGGTCTCAAAAAGGTTAAATTGGTGATATTTCATCCACAAAAAAATTATTTAAAAATATTTGAATGTGATCTTGGAGGTTAAAGCAGAATATAGGTTTGTACCCATTACAAACACTAAAAGGGATAGTTCACCCAAAACTGAAAATTTTGTCATCATTTAATCACCCATTACTTGTTTCAAACCGGTTTGAGTTTCTTCTTTTTGGCTGAACACAAAAAGAGATATTTTGAAGAAAGATGGAAACATGTAACCATTGACTTCTACTGTATTTGTTTTTGCTGTAGAGTCAATGGTTACAGGTTTTCAGCTTTCTTCAAAATATCTTCTTTTGTATTCAACAGAAAAAAAACAAGCACAAAGGTTTGAAACCATTTGAGGGCGAGTAAATACTGAGTACATTTTCATTTTTGGGTGGACTATCCCTTAAACACCAGCCAATGGCAGTCAGTGCTTGTGTGGTCTTTAGTCTACTTCGTGTCTCTTGTGGTGAACAAATCAAACCAGCCAATTTTAGTTTAAGCTACTGTGGCTTAAAAATCTTTTTAAAACTTCAAGTCCACATCATGACTAAACAGAGGGCCACTGAGCTGACACCCAGTGAGATCATCTCAGAAAAAGGGGAAGTTGGGCCAATACCCGCATGATGCTGTCAAGGGTGAAGCCAGAGTCCTTGGTGCCCAGCTGTTCTAGAAGCTTCTCAATCAGTTCCAGTCTGCTCAGTGCCAGTCTAGCAGGCACACTGCTCTGCATGGGTCTGACCAGCTCCACAGGAACCATCTGGATCGCTCTCACCTCCTTAAACAAGGCCATTTCCTGCAAACAAATCCACAAGCTAGCATTAGACAAAGACAAAGAACATAATGTTTTTAAAGTCAAAAATGAAAATCTATTTCTTCACTCTCAAGTTATGCAAAACCTTTATGGGTTTCCATTTTCTGTTGAACACAAAAGAAAATCTTTTGAAAAAATGTTACAAACCTGTAACCACTGACTTCCTTAGTGGAAAAACTAAATCATTCAAGTTTCAATGGTTACTGGTTTCCAACATTTTTCAAAATATCTTCTTTTGTGTTCAACAGAAAAAAGAAAGTCAAAAAGGTTTGGAACATGTATTTTTAATATAATATTAATACATTTTTTGTTTATTTCCACAACAGCAACTTATGGCTCATATCTCATAAAAAGGTTAATACAGATAAATACATACTACATAATAACAACAACATCTTCATATATCAGTAAAAAAGAAAACAAAAAAAACGTAAACTTTTACATTAAAACATTCATTCATTCATTTTCTTTTTCGGCTTAGTCCCTTTGTTAATCAGGGATCGCCACAGCAGAATGAACCACCAACTTATCCAGTATATGTTTTTACACAGCAGATGCCCTTCCAGCCACAACCTAATACTGGGAAGACTGTGGGAGACCCGGAGCACCTGAAGGAAACCCACGCGAACACGGGGAGACATGCAAACTCCACACAAATGACAACCGACCCAGCCTAAGCTCGAACCAGCGAAGCTCAAACCATTGTGCTACCCACTGCGTCGATGTGACGCCCCACATTAAAAACATTCAATTCAAATTTTCACTTCGATATTTGATAAATGTTAAATTCTTCCTGGAAAGACATTTTTAGAAACTTCCATCAAAGTACCCTCAGTATAAAATCTAGTAGTGTGTCAAATCTTGCATTCTAACAAAATGTTTTTACAAATGAGTCATCCTAGAGTGACCAGTTTGGCATCTAGTATACACAATTTAGTCATGCCTAGTCTAAAAATCACATTTGAAAAGTGTCTTTCATTTATGCTCGGGTTGATCTCTTGCTGTTTATCATTTATAAAGCCGTTCCATTTCTTGTATATGCACAAAATAATTATAGATTTATAAAGAGGGAGAAATGAAACATTCTGTCACTCTCATCTGCCAATTCATTACCAGAAAGTCCCATAGGACCAGGAATCCAGCAGAAAACAATGTTGAACTGTCATTTTCTTTCTTATCATGGTAATTTATGGGGTGCTTGAATAGAAGATTTGGAGTATGCAACAACATTAATAATTAATTTAACATTTAATATATAATATTTCAATTAATATATTTCCCAGCAGTTCTATGGCTGGGGGATGTTGTGTGTTTGTGTGTAGATATTCTAGTTCATGCTGCTTGTTGTCCCAATATTATTAATAGGCTTCCAAACTAAAAACAGCCACTGAATTACTGACCGTAAATAAGAAATGCAGACGAAAATAAGATGAATGAATCAGATAGTGAATCATAATAGATTAGTTTCTTACATCATATAGTAGGGGAAAATTGCTCATGCCATTATTAACTTGTCCATCTAGCCTACACTGAATACAGGACACAAAAATTATATCATATACTGCAAAAATGCTGCTTTGTTTCAACCTATATTTGGGTCCAATATGAACAAACCCAACTGTTAGATTACAATATATAATTACTTTACATTTAATGGACTTCATTTTAATTTAACATTTAACTGATAGATGCATTAGTCTATTTTTGCTTTAAATTTCAGTTTAAATATCTTTTCTACATTATTGCTCATTTCCATAAAGTTACATTATAATTGTTGTGTCAGACACGCATATAAACCGTACACATCACATCAAAATGACAGCTCATAACTGTGTACGTCCTTTTAAACAGACAATAAAGGCAATTTTCCAAGACAGTAATGGATAAATATGTATTGGCTGGGAGAGATGTAAAGGATAATGTGGTGTTGATGGCTTGGTAACATGTTAAGATCTTGACATTAGAGTTTGACTCTAAATTGTTCACGGCAAGGTGTGGCTTTTGACAAGAAGTATGAGTCACATATCTTTTTGAACATGAGGGCAAAAGTACAATGATGTCTTCCCACACAATGGTGACAGACAGACAATCTGTACCAACATCAGTCAATCAAAAAGAAATAAATAAATGCGTCTGAAAAAGATGTGATTCATATCCCAGCAGGGTTGCGAGGACATATTGTACCTGGTGTGGTTATAAAACAATGATTTTATACTGTTGAACAAACGGTTTATAATACAAATGGAAATAATTGTGCTTAATGATCTCTGAATTTACTAAAAGCAGGGTGAATCGGCTTTCAGCTACTACGCCCCTCGCTGCTGGAATCAGCTTCCAGAAATGATCAGATGTGCTCCAACATTAGGGACATTCAAATCAAGACTGAAAACACATCTGTTTAGCGGTGCCTTTACTGAATGAGCACTGTGCTACGTCCGACAGATCGAACTACTATGTTTTTCTCTTCTTTTTAATTCTTTTATAACACATTTTATCATCTTATATTTTTATTTATTTTATTTTATTTTTATTTGTTTTTATTTCTCTTATACTTGTTTCTTTTATTCCTGTTTATGTAAAGCACTTTGAATTGCCACTGTGTATGAAATGTGCTATATAAATAAACTTGCCTTGCCTTGCCTAAAAAAAAAAACTCATGACAGAAATTTAATAAATAAGAATATTATTTGTAACTTTTTTATTTTGTAAAGGGATGGTTCATGCAAAATTAAAATGTGCAAGTTATTTAATCCCCCTTAAGTGGTTCCAAACATTTATGAGTTTCCTTTTTCTCTTATTCTGAAGAAAGCTGAAAACTGGTAACTTTTGACTTCCTTAGTAGGATAAACAAATGCTATGAAAGTCAATGGTTACAGGTTTTCAGCATTCTTCAAAATAGCTTCTTTTCTATTAAATAGAAGAACAAAAACCATAAAGACTTGAAACAAGTTAAGGGTGAGTACAATATGATCACATTTTTATTTTTTGGGGTAAACTATCCATTTAAATATGGTTCTATTCGAATAATAAAGTAATTGCAGATGTTAATGAATAACCAGGAAATAAAACACATTCAGATCCCAGGTAAGTAAAACATTCTCATCCTTATCAAACAGAAACTGATGATTCTTTGAAGATGAAGTTCTTTAGAAATGGCAACCTGAACATGTCAGTCCACCTGGGACCTGCTTTCTACACATATATTGTACTTGTGATATACAATCTAAAAGCCTGCAGTGGTTGTAACTCTGGTTATCTTTTATCTGTATACATGTAATAATATGCTAATTAAATTTAAATTGACAGTTATAATGGAGCTACAGCAGGTTTTTACCTTCAATTTGCAGAGGTGAGCTGCAGTTTTCATGTATGCATGACCAAACGTGTAATCGGATATTTCAAAGACTAGAAATGTTCAGTAAAGCTACATAGAGGAAGAATGTAGTCCAATTAACAAGTAAACACTGTTTGCTGCCCTTCCTATCCAACATAGCAAAAAGAGTATGATTTTAACTTAAGCACTTTATGGCATTTGTCAAATTATAGGTTTAGTTCAGCAAAGACCTTTTTAGAATTTCCATTTCAGAGACTGATACAGTGGTGGTAAAAAATATGATGTTTTTTCCAGGGAATAATATTTCCAAAGGGCATGTTGACATGGTATTGAACCAGATTTTGGTAAAAACCCCAACAATACACATTTAAAAATATGACAAAAAATGTTATGTGTAATAACAATGGAATGACACACTGATCAACTGAAATGTATTTAATATTATATATAAAAGGCTTTTTTGGTGATAGCAGTGCCCCAGTGCGTTAAAGTTAAAGATGACTCAAGTTGAGAATGAAGTCTCAGGTGTGATTTCAACAGAGTGTAAAAATCTTGATGGTTCTGTGGGTTTCATCTATCCAAGCTGATCTTTATTTTGTATTTTCTATTGGATTCCAAGTCAGGTGATCATCTGGGCCATTCTACAGCTTGATTTTATTTCTCTGAAATAATTTGAGTTTCCTTGACTGTCTTTTGGATCATTATCTTGCTGAAATGTCCACCACAGTTTCATCTTCATCACCCTGATAATGTAGATGTTGGACTAAAGCAGCTAATTTTAGTTTACAATGATAAAGGACAAAGAATCGCTAAAAAACTACTGAGAGATTTCAGCTGCTGTCTGGGCTTTCACTGCCTTTTTACACCTCCCTTTCTTCATGTGTTTAATACTTATTTCCTGTGTCATTTCATTTTATTACACATAACTTAACTTGTAAACTAATTAGATTTGTTTTCTTTTCATATTTGTATTTCTTTGGTTGTTACCAACATCTGGTGAAAATTACGCAAGTCAACAGCACCTTTAAAAATATGTTTTCTGAGAAAAATGGTGACATGTTGAATACTTATTTCCCCCACTGTATGCCAATGAATTTAAGAAGTACAGTAGAATGAAGGAGATCCAAAGACAATAAACACAGATCTTGAGGAGTCATTAAAGCATACCTGTTATACCTGTTTATGTAAATCCAGTTGATGATGATGGCTCAGTGAAATGAGGGAATCTCACAGCAGGGTTACATTAAAAGGTCATCATTCATGCATACAGAAAACCATAAATACTGTACATCTGAACGCTCTGGGCCATAAATGTACACAATGCCTTCAAAAGAATTCCCTTCCAGTCACCTATGAAGATTCTTAGTCAGTCAAGTCATCATCAAATGCCATATAGAGCTTTACCAGTCAAGTTGATGTGCTCTTCAGTTGACATTTTTCCAATGGAAATTTTCCTCATCGCACTTTATAACCTGAAAACATGCGAGAACCGCTTCGCTACACATATATTCAGATAAAGCATTTCAGAATTTCTCACTAACCTGTATGAAGGTGATAGCCGGCGTTCTGAGTCTTGAAGTGGAGTCTCCGGCTCTGGAGATCAGATTGGTCCAAGTCTGTTCCACGCAGTGACTGGTTTCAGATTTGCCCAGCTGATGGTTGGGAATAAACTCACTCAGAATCATTCGAAGCAAATTTAGAGATGCAAGAAACACCTGAAAGCGGACACAGATATACACAGCTGTTACATTATCCACTTAAACTCACATGCAGGGTTATTATTCAATATAGTTACATTTCATTTTATAATTGAGTTCATTAGCTTTTCAATTTGCCAACTTAACTTTTCCTTTTAACTGAGTCTAGGGTTTTAGGATTGCATCGGTTCACTGCAAAAAATGTTTTTCTTACTTAGAGTTTGTCTTGTTTCTAGTCCAAATAACTAAAAAGTCTTAAAATCAAGCACCATTTTCCAGACAAGCAAAAAACATTGCTTTATATTTGAAAAAATTTGCCAATTTGGTAAGCAAAAATAATCCTGTTTTTGCTTTATACAAGATTAAGATAAATAAGATTATTTTGCTTTCCCCAATGGCAGATTATTAAGCTTTAAGGGAAAACTTACTTCATTTTGACATTATTTCTGAAAAAACAGTATTTTTGCATCTTAATTTAAGAATTTTTGGATAGTCTTGCTTGTTTGTCTTGTTTTTAGGACTGGAAATAAAACAAAAAAAAATCTAAAAAGCAAGAGGTCTCAGTTTTAAACTAGCACTATCAGAATTCATTTGGAAGTAGACTGAATCCTATCTTTTCAGAGGTCTCAGTCTTTTCAGAGGTGAGATTCTATGGTGCTTATCAACATATTTTTCATATACGATCTTTTTTATACCCATTACAAATGACCATACAACCAAAGAGAGTCTTGCATTTACATAAACCCTGATTTAGAACACCCCTACCAATATTTCCTCCAATATTCAGCTAAGGAGTGCTTTTCCAACAACACATGGTGCAGAGTAACGTCAACAGGTCAGCTAAAGCACACAGTTAAATGCTGTGCTGTGTTGGTTTAACTAAATAACCGTGGAGAGAGGGTCACTGGAATGTGTCCAGCAGCGGGCACATTGTTCACACTCTCAGTACAAGCATTTAAAAGAGCTTAAGATGAAACTCTGAAAGGCCATGACTTTAACTGTGAGTGATTTATCAGAGGACTGTCAGGAGAGCTAAACACAGCTGTCACATCACAACCACAAACATGTGAGTGCCTTTAGAACACCAGAGGGCTAGAGAATATTTCATTTGCATTCAAAAACCTATTTGAAAAACCGCCTAATATACTGTATTAAAAATGTATTTTACACTTAACTTACATTTTATGCTAATGGACCACAACACATTTGTTGCTTTCTCCAAGCAAAGCTATTCATAGCAGTTAAAAAAATGTGGATGGGTTTCACACTTTAATTTTGATTGCTCAATGTGAAGAATATTTCACATATGTGACTGCATGGAGTTATGAAGAAATAAACCTGTGCATGACCCAAGCAAAAAAAAAAAAAAAAAAAACATGAAAGGTGACATATTTTAAACCTGTTAAGGAAATAGTTCACTCACACATGAAAATTTTTTCACCCATTTACTCATGCTCAAGTTGTTCCAAACCTTTATAACTTTTGTTTTTGTAAACTGAGGTTAGGGCTCGGCGATTAATCAAAAAGTAATCGAAATTCAGAACCTATAATCGATCTAATTTTTCCAGCTCAATTTTTTTCAATTACTTTCCCTACCGCATGTGAAGTCATGTGACAACATTCCTTTAAGGCTGGTTGCATACCCCTCGCCTTACTTTTGCACTACATTGACAATGATTGGAAGTTGCGCCAGAGATTCCTTAAGATGGCATATTTTCCATTACATCCAAATTATTATTTACATTAAAATATTGACAGAAGATCCAAGAAATGCACTGTATGAAATATTATTTGCAGGATATACAAGAGTTATTTTATTTAGAGATGCTGCTTTTTTTACTTTTAATATAAAAAACTTGGAAAATAATGAATTTTATTTCCAAAAGTGCAAGTTATTTATTTTCCCTTTTTTATATATAAGCAAAAAGTGACTGTTGGTTTTAGGCAATGTGTGCTTTAATTTCAGTTTTTCAGTGTTGGTGTTTAATAAATAATCATAGATAGTAGATAGTGTGTGTGTTTGTGTTTCCTTTAAGTAATGCACCCTTCATTCAAAAGTCTCTCAGTTGTAATATCAGGGTTTCTGCATGTTTAATTTTAAGAGCCTTTTAAGACTTAAACAGGGCTAAACAGTAGTGATTTTTTCTAATGGCCTGTCTGGTTGCCAAAAAAAAAATTTTATAAATAATTTAAATTAAAAAAAATTATATATATATATATATATATATATATATATATATATATATATATATATATATATATATATATATATATATATATATATATATATATATATATATATATATATATATCTTTTTTTTTTTTTGATAGATAGATAGATAGATAGATAGATAGATAGATAGATAGATAGATAGATAGATAGATAGATAGATAGATAGATAGATAGATAGATAGATAGATAGATAGATAGATAGATAGATAGATAGATAGATAGATAGATGATAACAAAGATTTTTTTTATAGGGGTGGGTCGGTCGGTCGGTCGGTCGGTCGATCGATCGATCGATCGATCGATCGATAGATAGATAGATAGATAGATAGATGACAACAAAGTTTTTTTTATTATTTAGACAATGACATAAATAATCAAAAAATATACATCTGTTGACTTTGGGTTCAAATTGATTGAGTATAATGTATCATGTGAAGTGATATGTTGCTCTGTTATTATCATGAGAAATTGTGTAATTATTTTTAGTTTTCTTTCCCTTTTTAGGGAATTTAATTAAGAAAAATTGCTTTAAAAAAAGTCTAACAGATTGTAAATTGGATCTCTTTGCAATAAAAAAAAATGTAAATATTTTTTTTTTTAGGTTGAGATGGATGTCGGCCCGATTGGGTAGCTTTACATGGATAGAGGAAAATGAAGACCTGTTTAAAATTATTTAAGACCTACAACACAATATTTCAGTAAATTTAAGACTTAAGGCCTAAAATTTTGTTTTTGAAATTTAAGACATTTTAATACCCTTCAGCACATATGTGCACATATTTAATGTACATTTAATGTTAAAAATGTGTCAGTCAAGTTCAGAGTGAATAAAATGATGATGAAATAGTTGGGTGAACTATCCCTTAAAAAATACTAAATCTATTTATATAGTCATTTACTGATTCTGAGTGACAATTATAATTCAGGGTATGTTGTAACACCATAAACCGCAAGATTAATATATAAACAAACAGATCAGACTGGTTTTAAATAAACAGATCAGACTTGTTCCTGTAACTATAAAGATATGCCATAATGAGCCTTAAAATTTTAATCTATCCTTAATTGATGGTGATCCAAGAAGTGATCCATTTCTTTTACTTTATACCCACTACTGCCAGAAAATCGGTTCAATCGCACTTTCCCGCAAACCCGAAGCTGAGTTCACCCTTAGAAAAGATAAGCCAGTCTTTATACAGTATTTGTATCACTTCTACAGATAATCCACAATACTAGACAGAACACGACACCTGCTAAACAGTCACGACTATCAGTCATGCTGATGGTGCCGTTCTGTCTTTGGCCTGAAACTCAACTTAAAAAAAGGCAACATGAGAGAAATTAGAAAGACAGAGCAAGGGAAAGAAAGAGCAAGAGAGGCCAACAAACAAAAGGTAGCGGCGATAAAAATCAAAGAAAAAGACTAAAAGGCTAAAATAAAGTGAGAGCTCTCGTACTGATGACACTTTATCTGTGAGGGCCTTCTTGCAGAGGAACACAGCTGCTCTTGTCATGCTCCGCAGTTCTGCTTTTGAGCTTCCAGACGGGACCTCCATCAGCTTCTTGCAGACTGCCAGCAAAGCATCCTCTCTGAAGGACCACGCCTTGGAATAGGCTCCTGCCACCTAACAGAGACAAGAGAAAGAAAGTGAGGACCACATTCCAGAATAACAGAATCCCCCTCGCTGATCTTTTCACCTTTGTCAGAGAGTTTGCAGAGTGCTGCGAGACTGTAAACAACAGCTATGCATGGCCATCTCAGCTAGTTGTTACTGTAAATAGCATGAAAAGGAAGTTTCAATAGATCTTTGCTTCCCTGTGTGACATATTTAAGTGAAACAGATTCTCGAACATCAACAATTCTTTTTAGATATTGTCATTCATAAGTTGATTGGATTTTAGGATTGCTATTATCTGCAAGATCTCGTTTAAATTACAGTTTGCTAAAGGGGAGAGCTTTATTTTCACCCCTTTTGTAACCATTGACTTCTGTAGCATTTTCTTTTTCCTACTATAGATGTCAATGGGTATCGGTTTCCAACATTCTTCAAAACACCTTATTTTGTGCTCAACAGAACAAAAAAATAAATAAAACTGGTTTGAAACAAGTCAAGGATGAGTTAACGTTCAGAATTGTTGGTTAAACTATGCTTTTAAGGATTACGTCTCAAATACACACTATTTACTGGCACTTCTCCTAGAGCCATTAAAGTAATCATCAAAGGAGAGGTCTCATTGAAAGAGGTGGTTTTAATAAGAAACACAAACGCATGTGAACATTAAAGTTTATATTTTGCATTTATGTGCACAGATAAATCAATTTGAATAATGCAAGAACCGTTTTAGTAGTGTTTTATTTATTAGTTATGCTCCTTAAAATGAACATTCTGCAATGAATTACCTAACCGATTTCAAATAAGATTCAGATCAGTAGAATTTGTGATTTAGACCCCTCTTCTTAAATAATAGTGATAAAATCAATAAACTGGAATATCCGAACTTTGTGTGTCTCACCAGACTCTCTCCATATATCTCAATGGGCAGACTGGCCTCTCTCTGAGCTTTTTCTGTGAGCTCTTCTGGTTGTCCTGATGCTCGAGGGCTACGTGGAGAGGCTGTGTCTGCCAGAGGAGGCATCTCATCAAGCTCACTGACTGACTGATCACTCAACCTGTTCCTGAGAGTTGGCAAAGGCCTCTCATCATAAGGAAGAGAATTAATCTGTGAAAACACACATGCACGCTCATGATGATTCATACATGCAAGGTCCAAACACTTAGACAAAAAAAATAGACATCCATCGGTGCAATAGCCTAGTGGTTAGCGTGCCAACATATGGTGCAATAGTACGTCAGGGCATCCCGAGTTCGAATCCCAACTTGAGGACATTTCCCTACCCCACCCCCCCCTCTCTCTCTCTCTCTCTCTCTCCAGCTTCGCTTCCTGTCTCAATACTGTCCAATCTAATAAAGCCAAAAAAGGCCAAAATAAATCAATCTTAAAAAAATAGACATCCAAATCATTCCCCGCTTCTGGAATTCACATGACTACTAATTATAATACAAGTAATGTTAAGTTATCCTTAAAATGCAAGCATATGTTTTCATGCATAAATACTTTGTCATAATAAACAGCAGGAAAATAATACTTGACTGTCATATAAACTCCCTGAAAGGTTTCTTTTATGCTGGAGTGACAGACACACCTGTCATGCCATAATTGTCCTGCACAAACTGTGTTCTCATCTTACATGTTATTTTAAGGTTATTAACCAGGATGGCCTGCACGGAAAAAATAAATTAAATGGATTTAACTCCGGCATCCTGGCCGAAATTTGCCTACTGGCCTTTTTCCATCATGGCTTCCAAACCATCCACATGCCATAATTGGCTTCATCATTCTGTCTCCTCTCCACCAATCAGATCTTGTGCGGTCTGGCACAATATGGCTGCCGTCGAGTCATTCAGGTGGATGCTGCACATTGGTGGTGGATGAGGAGACTCCCTCAATGCGTAAAGCGCTTTGAGTGTCCAGAAAATAAAAGTGCTATATAAAATGTAAGCACTTTATTATTATTATTATTATAGTGTTTATGATATTTATGTTTATGAATGGCAATGGTTACAATCAACATTCAATCAACAATGACAACATTCTTCAAAATATCTTGTTGAACAGAACAAAAAAAAAAACTCAAACTGGTTTGGAATAAGTCAATGGTGAGTAAATGATGACAGAATATTCATTTTTGGATAAACTATCCCTTTAACTATTTGAATACATATGCTCTTTATCGTTCCAATATCAGATTTGATCAGTTTAATGAATCGTTACAGAACAAAGAAAACGTAAGTCTTTAAATAGAGGTATCATTTTGATAGCAGTACGTATATGCAAGAAAGTCTTTCAATTCATTGAATTTGTTGTTGCTGTTAATTTGTTTTTTTTTTCTCTTAAATATCTTAATTAAATTAAGAAACATAAAGCTCTTAGGCTAATGCAAATCTCTGACAAGCATGTTAAACCATACACTTGCACAAGTAATAAATGTACAAAGAGCCTTGTGTCTGTGAAGACAGAGTTTGAATATTGTGCTGGAGAAGAGTAGAGCTACACACAAGGAAAGGAAGAGAGGTAGTTTTTCATTAACTCAAACAACTCTGAGGTTTATGGCAGAAAGAACCCTTTAAAGTATTATCTGTGGTAATATAAAAGAACCAGGTGAAAAACAAAACATGCACTGGATGCAATTTCTGCTATGGCTATTATTTTGGCATACATTAAGACTTACATCAATCTTGGAGACGTGAGGAGGGGTGAGGTGGGTTGAAGTAATTGTATGCTTGGGGCTAGTTATTTTTGAAGTGTCCAGTTCATCTATATCCTTCACATGTCCTTGTCTCTTCTTTCTAGGTGCCTCCGGTGGATGAGGCATGTGTTTCTGTGTCCCCACACGTGGAGAGGGAAATCCAGAGTCAGAAAGTCCAGACATTCGGTGTATCTGACAGAACAGGAAAAAAGTCTTTTAGGGATGAAAATGTTAAGAACTGTTGATTTGTTGATGTGGAACACAGCTAGTCACACAATAACAGATCTCTCTATAATAACTGTCCACATTATTTATTGTCTGTTGTATAAACATCTCTCTAGCTTCAGATTATTAAGCAAATGGCTGATCTCAGAACAACCAGCACAGTCATTATTCAGCAGGGAAACTGCTATATCAGAGTACTAATCTTACTGGAGCTGGGCCCTCACAACACAACAGTTGCATTATTCATGCAGAAAATCAAATAAAGGGAAAGTTCATGTAAAAAAAAAAGAATATTTACTAAGGATTTGAACATTCTCATTCAAAGGTTTGGTGTCAGTAATTTTTTTAAATACACACACACAGACACAAATTTTGTTCATTAAATGAAACTGTGAAAACCAATATTACAATATTATTTCATTTAAAAGTAAAACACTTCAATACTACATTAACAATGTTTTCTATCTTAATATATTTTAAAATATAAAGCTCAATTAACAGAAGTCATTTCAGACTTCAATTGGTGCTCAGAAAACATTTCTTATTATTATCAATGTTGAAAACTAATGCCATGCTTAATATTTTTGTGGAAATCATGAAAACATTTCAGTAAGGTTGTAAAACTGTAATCATTCTTACAAATATCATGACTGCTATTTTCATTTATAACACTCCATTTTTGCATCTCGTTTAAATACACTACGAACAGCAGTTTTGCTAATTATTTTCTATATTCTCTATTTCCACCTGGGGATACTGATCCCGAGGCCCCGGGAGACTATGCAGCGCCATTGATGCGATCCAAGATCTATGAAGAAATTATGCCAAGGTATCCATAATCCTGGACCAGGCCGTATTCTGAGCTGATGCTGTGGTGGTCATGGAGGAATGGAGTGCATGAGACTGATTCCTGAAACATTAGAGTGACAAACGAGTCCCCGCATTGATCCTGTGGCCCCAGCCTGATCACCCGTCGGTGACCTACTCACACCTGCAGTTCTCCATGATCTCCAGCCTCCGGCACCTAGACTGCAGCTCCACACAGGAAGTTTGGCCAGAAGAATAATGGGCATGCCCAACAGAGCCTGGTTTTTCTCTAGGTTTTTTTCCTTTACTTCGACAATTGGTGACGTTTTTTTCCTCACCACTGTTGCCACTGGCTTGCTCGGATCTGGACTTGTGGAGCTGCGCATCGATGGATTTGCTCTTTAGTATTTGAACTTTCAGCAGTGACATTTAAACCACACCGAACTGAACTTCAACTTTGAAAACTGGACTGAACTTCTATGTTAAGCTGCTTTGACACAATCTACATTGTAAATGCACTATAGAAATAAACATGAATAGAATTGAATATTAAATCTGCAATATTATGCATTTCAACAGGAATTTGCATGATTTGAATTTTGCATAAGAAGAAAAAAGACCAAGTATTTTTTTAAGTTGGTCACACAAACTCAATATGCTTAAAGCTGCTTTGTTTGAAGTTGTTCATTATACATTTTTCACATTATTGACAATGGCCCTCTTTGCTCACAAAGCATCACTGGAATTTCACTACTATTGCCACACCTTTAGTGCCTTTCTGTCATTTTTGTTCTCCCATCCTGAAGTAAATCAACCTTATTTGGATATTTGAATATATAGATGCATGTTTACCTGACTGATGTCCAGCAGGTTGTGAATCTCCAGCTGATGGTAGACTGTAAGTCTATAAGCATCCATTTGTTCTTTTTTCTGCTTAGCGGTGTCATAGTCCTCTCGTTCTATTGCACTGAGTTTCTCCACATCATACCGGCCCAACCGTTCTCCCACCTACACAAAAAGAAAAGAAAATACAAAAAAAAAGAGCTTATCTGAGTTTTAAAGAAGACATTTGACTTGGCAAAAAATTACTGCCAGGATATATAAGATCTACAGTTTTATTTAAATATCTCTCTCAGCTCAACATGTCCAGTGTCTAGCAAAGTACACATCCAAATAATGATCTTTAAAACAAAACAAGGCTAATTTAATTACCTTTTGCAGGTCGGCAATAGCTTGTTTGAGTTCTTTGGCCGAGTCAAATCTTTCCTCTCGAACCATGATCTGTTTTTTCTGGTCTAGCAGGCGAATGATATGGGCCACCTCAGGGTCCTGGTACATGTCAAACGCCAAGTCATCCAGCGGCGAGATGGATTCACATTTATAACTTGAGAGCCTGCAAGATGACAAGAGTAAACACACAAGAAAGGTAGAGGACACCATGTGCATGTTTAATATAATGTTTTTACCCTGTAAAAGTGCCATCCAACGAGGAACTGTACTGGCTGCTGTTCAGATATTGATCAACCAGCTGATCTCTGCTTAGCTGGAACAAACACAAGAGAATTTATATTTAATTAAACAGTTAAAGCAAATACACTAGTTTACACCAGTTTAGTTTCTTTTTATACTTAGAAAGCTTGACAATGTTTCTTTTAAGCAAGGGTTCGTTAAATTCACCAAATGTAACACAACTATATTATTATTAACAATCTCTTTCAAATAAACTATTTCTTTATTTCAAAATTTATATATAAAGCTGTGTTAAAAACAGGCCTATCACAATATCTATTTTTTGTTGTACTGTATACTGCACCTAAATGTGTCACGATAAACCATTTTATGGTCATTTGAAGACAAGTTTCTACCATTATATAATGTCAGGATGACAATATAACAGGATCATAATTCAAGCACACTCTCTTAAAGAACAAAATACTCTTAAGAATTTTACATTTACATACCTTTACATTTAGTCATTGAGCAGACGCTTTTGTCCAAGGCGACTTACAATGGTGAAAAGCTTAACATGAAAGCTTAACATGACTATTTTCAATTTCATAAAGTTCCTTTTACAGCATCGATGTTGTAATGTAATTACAATACATTCAGTTAAACAGACTTAAGCATTCCTTTAGTTGTTCAAGCTTAAAACGAGATGAAAGACCTAGAAAGACGCTAGAGCTGTCAGTTCTAGCAGCCTAGCGCAGAAACTCCATTGAAAATACTGGGGTAAAATAAACAGTCATATTTTAAAGACATGGCAGGGGAAAATGAAACTTAATGCAGTGCTTCTAGTCCGGTCTGAGACCCACTTTATATTGTATATCTATCAGGCAGTCAAGATCACTGATTTTTAAAGAAATCAGACCTTAAACATGGCAATTTTATAATGAAAAGACCAGAAGCGCTGAGGCTGGCTGGCTGAAATTAAATGTCTGTGAGAATATACCCCATTAAGGAGGCATTCAGCGATTATACAAAGTAACAGTTATGCAAAGTAACTTGCTTGTACTCAAAGAATTTAGTGCTGGAGTAAGAGTGCTTTGATTATTTTTTATTTTTAAGAGAGAGAGAGAGAGAGAGAGAGAGTAAGGGAGAGAGAAAGTGCTTCTACAGATGGTCTTGGTTTATTATTCCCCAGTGTTAAGGTGTTCTCGGAAGAGATGGGTTTTTAGTTGTCATTTGAAGGATACTAATGAATCCGCGGTCCATGTGAGAAATTTTAACAATTTAATCATAAGGCATTAGAATCAGAATGTAAAAACTTACATCATAAACAAATCAATAATAATAAATGTTAACAAAAAAGTGCAAGATAACAAGCACTAGACAAATTTTACATTTTTAACAACGGTATTTAGATAAATGCTATAATACTTTAGAGTAAATGCTATAGTGTTGACACTGACAGCAATAGAGATTGGCTGAAATGACTACGGTTGCACAATCAGCTAAAATGCTGCCATTGCATTGATTTTTGTGCATTGACTTTTATGCATGGGCGATATTTATTGCATCACCAAAAATTATTTAGGTCATGTCTGTGTGCTGTGTAATAAGTCAATATAAGGATTACTGTGACTAGCTAAAACAGTAAAAATATCAATTATCATTACAGAAATAATAAACTAAATACACTGAAAGATCAAAGGGTCATTTAAAAATTCCAATAACATTGTTCAGTTTATATCGCGAGAGACTTCTCAAAAGCGTTAAAGTACTCAAAAGGGCAAATTTTGACTAGAATACCCTAAATATGCATCACATCCTTTGAATCAAATGTCTTTTGGCTATTAATCTTTACCCAACAAACAAAGGTTAAATATCTTGATTTCTCCCTGTGAACCAAAACGTATTATCACCGGAGTCCTGGATAACACAAAAAGACTCCAAACTGGACAGAGAGAGAGAGGGATTAGAGATTAACAATGCAGAGATTGTTAGTAAGGTGGGAGAGGACGAGAGAGAGAGGAAGTCATGGAGGATAAAAAAGGGGGGGAGACAAGGTGAACGTAAGAAGAGAAAGAGAGCATGAGAAAGAGAGAAGGGGGAGAGAGTGAACTGGAGATGGGGGAAGGCTGATGCGGATATATTGATGAGTGATCTGATTTGAAGCTCTGCTGTGCTTATGGAGCTCAGACTCACATTACACACCTCCACATTCCACCACTGATAGCAAACCATTAGACCTGCTTAAGAACAACAACACATGGACAAAAATGCTTGTCGGGTATTACTGATGTAGTAACTAAAATGTGAGATATTTAAACCTCAAACCACAAAATAAATCTGACGCATAACAAAAAAACTAAATAAATAGATTGACGCTGCTCCATCTAGCAATTGGTATTTTGCAAGAATGCATCTTGTTTTCCTGAAAAAAGATTTGCATATTATAATATCACTTTGAATGGCCACAGCATGTGGAACTGGAATTAAAACTGGTAAAACTGCAGGTAAGAATTTAATTAGTTCAAAACAACATCAACATCCTTTACATCCTTAAGTTAATATTTTATGTTTAACTTACAAAACAAGTTCTTCTTTAAATATTTTAAGTTTATTTATACATTCATAATATTTAACACCACACAATATAAGCATAATATAGTTTAAAATGTTCCTCATACATTAGTAAAAAACCTCCACCCCATTGTTTTAAGGAAATTTGAAATGGTATTCATTTTCTTAATCTGATATTGACTATTTAGAACATCAAATGATAATTCAAACTTTTAAACATTTTAATAATTACATTGTAATATATAAATAAAAAGAGAAAAACTATTTAGTAATGTATAAATATATATATATTTTTTATTAAAATATGTAACGTATAGGGCACATTTCACACAGATTTTTTGGAGATTAATTGTTAATAAAAAAAATATTACTTAATGCTATTTAAATTCTACTTCCTCAAATATTTTTTTTAATCAAAAAAATTTGTTGAGTCTTAATTTGAACTCAGGAGCTAAACTAAAAATCTGACTGATTTAGAAATATTACCCAAATGATCAACTAAACTTTAGTGATTTATTACCACCATTTTTTTTTAAATACAACCACTGGCAAAATGATACATGTTAAATTTGTTAGTGTGTGCAATGTGTAAAGTGTCTAAAAACAACAAGTTCTCTGAAAAGCAACATTTTGGTGACTGACAAACAAATGATGACTGCTCTGAACTAAATCTGAGTGAATCCTGTTTGACAGTAAACCAACGCCCCCTGGGGGATAAGATGAGAATAATTACATAAACAAAGAGCTATTACTTACTGCTGTTCCAACGTCACTTCCATCTACAGGGTCACCCAAAATATTCAGAGCCACCAATGCAACCTACAATTTAGAAAAGAATGTGAGAAGACACCCTTATAACTACAATAAACAAAGGCATTCCAATTGCCCACATTAACCAGTTTGTACCTGATTGTAGACATTGTATTGGTTAACATGGTTTCTGTGAAAAGTGAGCTTCAGGAAAGACCCAACAGCATCAACGTGAACTGACTTCAGCTCTCTGGCTCTGAACCCAGTCTTCTCATTGTCAGAGAGAGAGACATACCTGGAAAAGGCAACTCAGTTTAGTGATATATCAGAAAGATGTCTTTCTTAATGTGTGATTAAGTGTTGATTAATCACACTAATTATTGACAATGACCAGAAAAGAGCAGTGATGTTTAGATCTGTGCTCACCCCAGTCTGTGAAGACTGCGAGTCTGCTGGGGCGAGCTGGACTCAGGCAGTCTGTCTCCAACATGGAACTCCACCTTGGATGGGATAAAGTACTGATGGGCCAGGAGCTGGAGTTTCCTGATGCGGCATCTCTCAGCCAACTGCAGGATTATTTCCTGAGGAAATGGACAAAACCTACACACAATAGTTAAAACATTACTGTAAAAACCATTTTAAAAGATTTGAATTAAGAACTTAAGTCTTTGGTGACAGCTATTATGGCATTATCAACTCTTTAAAAAGCCTTCATATTTATAAAAACTTAAAATAATTTATCATAATTGTAAAAGCAAAATTTTAAAACATAAAATAGTGATTCCCCAATCCTTTTTCCAAAAGAATCATATTTTAACATTAACACTTAACACAAACATTGTTTGACAAACGGAAAAGAAACAAGAATTACAATGATTAAAGTGACAATAAAAATGAAAATAATTTAATTTAAAAAAATAAATAAATAATAATTAAAATGCGGACAATAGAACAAGGCTCTGTCTTTAAAAGGAAGTTTGTGCAAATGGAGTGTTCTGCGTAATTTAACACTAATATGCTGTATAACAAGTAGGCATGGGACCATAACAGTTTTCAAGTTATGTCACAGTTTGTAAAAGTCAAGGTTTCAAAACCGCCAAAATATTCTGGTATACCATTCATATGGTATGTGCAAGATTTTTTATTTAGTCTTTTATTAGTCTTTTAGGACACCAGTATCTCCAGCAAAAGATACCCAAAGATGACATTTTAAATTGTAAAGAAACCTGTGTTTTAGAAACTAATGAAGACAGCAGAAGTCAATGATTACTTTTCATTATTTAGCCTGACATGTTTACTGCTCCAAAATACTTTAAATGTTTCTCAAAATAATTGTTTGTGTTCAAATGGGAAAAAAGTGTTTATGTTTTACCCAGACATTTAAAAAGAATATATTTTATAGCAGTAATCACAACACCGTGAAATTTTTATCCAAGGTTATCATACCAGTAATTACCAGTATACACTTGGCTTTTGCAAAATGCAACATGTTTGTTTTCTGGGGCAGCAGTTTAATATTTACAACAGTTCATGCAAGCTTAAACTTTGTACTGTCTAAAGAAAAACTGCAGACAGTCTGAATGAAAATGTAAATACTATAACTACTATTTTTAATAAAAAAATTCTCAAATACTTACTAAATGTTTTTCAAATTGCAGTAATCAAATACACAATCGATGATAATAAATATGTGAAACTACCTGGATATAATACTGTAATAACCTTTCTGAAATTATATCTTGGTTTATAATCAAACTGGTATTTCTTTCATTCCTTCTTGCAGACCTCAAACTAGTGTGAGCTTTCAGCTTTGCGGATTGTGATCCCTCATAGATCATGTTGGGTATTGGTACACATGCCTAGGTTGGGAATATAAAATATATTATGACAAAACAAACATAAGTTCTTTAACCTGGTGGATCTCCAGCCACTGACAGTGGGCGCATGGACCATCAGCTTTTTGGCACTGTAGTTTCCTTCATGACCAGACCAGCTGATCACAGAGAAGCCTATCTTATGAGGCATCCCGGTCCTGAGCTCTGATAGGGATATAAACACAACATGATGTCTAATTCCCCAAAGCATTCCAGACACACTGAACTAACCTGGTAATCTACACAAAATCATTTGTTGTGGTACATTCCTTTACATGATAAGAATAAGCCACTTTGATGAAATTAGATAAAAAATATAATTATCTTTGGGCTCAGATAAAGAATAATCTAAAAATAACTGGACAACCAACTATTTTTTAGGAGAATAACGTTACACCTATTTACATAGCATTTGTGCTTCATAGACATGCTGCATGAAGTTGCCACGTTAGTAGCTACCTGTTGTAACACTTATTTCAGTCTACACTTACATATTGTGCTCATAGCTTTGCTGCATATTAAGATAGAGCTTAATCAAAATTGATTGTTATGTAAAGAGTTTAGCGTTAGCGTGCAATCTGGCTAACGTTAACCAAACACTAACATATTACGCCAACAACTCTTCCAAAACAGCACTAAGGATCTTGCTCACAAATTAAACGTTAGCCAGATAAAATTCAGAGCGATTATTTCATTGAGTAGTTTAAATATTTTCTATGTAGCACATGAAATTACAAAGTCGTTTACCCAAATATCGCAGTTGCCCACATTCATCTCCATAACCACCGTTTGACAACTGTGGCATGTGCGCATGCGCAGGTTATTTCAGTCGTTCTTGACTGAATCCGCTGTTTCTGAATGAGTCTTTAGGGTGAATGAATCGTTCTCGTTCACTTCTGTACACAGCTCTTTTGTTTACCAAAATGTCGACTCTGTTTGAAGTACGTGTATGCAGCGAAATGTTCTGAACGATATGAAATATCGTTTTATTAGTTAAAATAATAATAATAATAATATCCAAAAACTGAAATTTTGATATACGGCGGAACCCAATGTAAGAACCTTTTCGTGGTAAGTTAAGCGATTCCTTTGGATGAAGAGATTCAATAGATTCTAGTCACTCGGATGAATCAAAACTCCACCAGGTTTGTGTCATGGAGTATGGATGAATGCTGGTACTTGTAGTTCTTTTTAAAATATGTTGGGTACAAGTGGAGTTATTACACTCATAAGATAATGTGCAAAGTTTAACTATAAAAAATAAATTTCTAAAAGAAAAACTTGCTTATTTAGTCAATTAAAACGTAATTTGAAATGATAAACACCATAGATAAACACTAGTCTTCTTCCGGTTTGTATCCAGGTTCCGGGTTACGTTGGACAGCATGGCTGAAGAAAATAGCTCGCAGAATGTTTGGCCAGAGATAGAAAAGGCAGAGAAGGAGAACCGGCGTGAGTTGGTGCTTCAGGGTTCAGCGGTTGACAAGAAGATCCAGAGCTGCGGCGGACTTCACGCGGGACTTTATTCCCTCTCGCTCCTGAACTACCTGGAGGTCAGTCAGTGTCCCAGTTTACATGAGATCCACGAGAACATCAGTAGCCTGTCTCATCTTCAGAGTCTGATCCTCTGCAGGAACAAGCTCACTTCAGTGCCTAAAAGCATCGGCGACCTGAAGGCGGTCAGAGTGCTGGATTTGTCCGTGAATCAGCTGCAGGCTCTGCCGGAGGAGATCTGTGCGCTGACCGAGCTCAACACACTAAATATCAGCTGTAACAACCTCACTGCTCTGCCTGACGGTCTCAGCAAGTGTGTGAAGCTCGCCAGCATCAATGTGTCCAAAAATGAGCTATCACGGCTCCCAGAAGACCTGTGGTGCTCTGGCCTGGAGCTCCTCAGCAGCATCATTGCATCAGAAAACGCGATTGAAGAGCTGAGCAGTGAGATTCAGAACCTGCCTTCACTGAAGGTGAGAGAACAGAATATAATACTGAAATCCCTTGAATTTATTCTGTATTTGAATTTAACACGTAGAGTAAACAAATATAACCAGGTTAAGTGTATTATGCAATCAAATAAATAGATATGGTGTTTTTTTTATGAAATTATTATAATATGTTTATTGAAATGTTTGTTTGATTATTAAGATTGGCTTTCCATGATTAGTCAAAATCTTTTGGACTTAAATTTGATTGGCACAATGGCTTTAATTTTAATAAAGTTTTTATAATTTTTATTACTTTAAATAATCAGTTGTTATGTATTTTTTGGCAAATTAAATCAGTAAAGTTGTTAGCAGATTTAGTGAAAGTTTATATTAAAATTATAATCACATTATTTTAAGTGAAGTAAATATAAAGAATGTAGGTTGGTTATTGTGTCCTTAAATATTGTTGATCGAAAATTTTGGGAAAAGGTTAGTAGTTAGACTAGGCCTGGGTGATTTGGCCTAAAATCAAAATCTCGATTAATTGAACATTTTAATTCAATTACTATTAATGAACGAATATTTATTTATTTATTGCCCTTATAGTTCACTGACAAGTTTTGTACATTAAATATACTCGCATATTACAAGTAAGAGATTTTTAAATGACGGATGACTTGATTTTAAAATAATTAAAGGAAACACACACACTATCTGCTATCTATGATTGTTGAACTTCAACGTTGAACAACTGAAATAAAGCACACGTTGCCTAAAATCAACAGTCATGTTTTTCTTATTAAAAAAAGTGAAAATAAATAAATTGCACTTTTGAAAACAAAATTAATTATTTTCAATGTTTTTCATATTAGAAGTTGAAAATAATCAGTATCTTTTCTAAATATAATAACCTAAATTTATCCTGCAAATATTATTTGAAACTGCATTTCTTGAATCTTCTGTAAAGTCTATATTTGTTTTTAATTGCCTTCCAGCTCTCTCATACATCTCTCTCTCACTCTTTCTCACTCTCTCCAACCTCAGGTTTTGGATCTCTCCAACAACAAGCTCCAGGAGCTTCCATCAGAATTGGCCGACTGCCCCAAACTGAAAGAGACCAATTTCAAAGGCAACAAGCTGAAGGACAAGAGGCTTGAGAAGATGGTGAATGGCTGCCCGACCAAATCAGTGCTGGATTACCTCAGAGCAGGAGGAAGAGGAAAAGGGAAAGGCAAGCAGCAGGATGGAGAGGTGAGCGAGAAGGTTGACAGTGGTCGTAACGTCTCCAAAAAGAAAAGCGCTGCAAAGCAGAGAGGCAAAAAAGAGGAAGAGGAAGTGGATGAGCTCAATCAGATGGTTGTGAGAATTCTGCACATTTCAGAATCACCTACAGCCGTCACGGTGAAAGTTTCTGCAGCAGTCAAAGATGTCCGACCATACATTGTGTGCTGCATTGTGAAAGGCATGAACCTCAGACAAGGAAATTCACTCAAGAGGTTTTTAGTTGCTCAGGTAACAAAAAGTCTCAAGAAATCTCTTTCTGTCTTTTTATATAATATAATTAAAACCGGTGTAAAGTTAAAGTTATATAATATAATTTCTTTATTGCCATTTTGTCTGCAGACCAAACTCCATGATGAGATTTGTGCCAAACGGACAACAGCAACAATTGCAACGCATGACCTGGGCTTGCTAAAGTATCCTCTGCTGTATGATGCTAGGCCACCAGATACACTGAAGGTATGGAAAAGCTTATTCACGTTTATAATAAATCCTTAATTTAACATAATTAAATGGTTTTGACCATTGGTGGTCTCGTTTTTTGGTGTTGCACAAATCAATCAGAACAACTCAACTAGTTGCATAACAGTCAAACAATGAAGGAGCAATGAATGTTTAATAGCCGTTGTCGATACAGTTTTTATCAATGGAGGGGATCTGGTTTCAAAGCCACCAGCTGACTGACACAGAGCACTCCCATAATCCTCAGTTTTTAATTATAAATGAACAGTCCTTTTCTCGCTGTTGTTTCTTTTGTGTTGACAGTGAATTCAGCACCTCACTAAGAGGCCACATGCAGTAAGACAATAGGATGTTTTATATTGCTTCATTCCCATAAATGATGGCTTCATTTATTTGCCAGAGAAGAAGAGAATTTAGCAATAGGCTAAGATGCAATTAACAGTATTTTGTGTTGTGGGCCATTCCACCGAATGGGTGCCATTTTTATGCATATATATGCATGAAAATGACATCAAAGCACCGTTAATTATCAAGCATAGTGTCTTGCACATTAATCTAACAGACAATTTAGAATTATTTAAATTATTTATAAAATATATTTTATGCATTTCCACAGTCTCAAATTCAATACTTTGAGATTAAACATGGCATAATTCAAATCATTTGGATTTTTTTTACATTATTGTATACCTCTATATTCCATCTGAGGTTTAACTATATTTGTTTCAAAACAAATTTATAACATGTTAGGTAATTTAAACGCTTTCGTCTTGTTTCCAGGTTAACACTCATTCCTGTTATCAAATCACTTTCCCTTGTGTGAAAAACAAAGACTATTCTACGAGTCACTTTCAGCTAAATTTTGCAACATTTGGGACTTCTGAAATGAAAAGATGTGCTTGTGGTCTCATTATCTTTATCATTATCATATTCGGTAAAATGGCCCTTAAAGCACAGAAAAGTCACACTGTTGTAGAAGTAATTAATAATATAGAATAGACTGGGTGGAGATCTGGTGAATGTGGAGGCCATTTGAGTAAAGAGAATTCATTGTTCATGAAATCATTGTCATGTTCAAGAAATCAGTTTGAGATGATTTGAGCATGGTGACATGATGCTATCCTGCTGGAATGTAGCGTCACAATAACCATCTACTGTGCTCTAAACGCCAACCTGATTTCACCAAGTAGGACATGGCATTTATGTTGATCCAGGAACAACATTCCAATCAGAATTGGGGGATACGTTTACAGATTATGTTAAGTTTAGGCTTGCGGTTAGATTTCTGCACTTCTACATGATTGTTATCCATCTATTATTCCCCTCTGATTTTGGAAATAATTTACAATTATGGTTGGATTTAGGGGTAGGGGTTACGTTTTAGAATAAATATGATGTTCCAGGATTAACATGGGTGTTAATCCAGGATCGCATCATACTTTGCTAAATCATGATGTGCGGGGTAAAAAAGGGATGAACATGAACCGTACCCAGGTAGGCTGTTGTATTTAAACAAAGCTCAGATGGTACTAAAAAGGGACCAAAAGTGTAAAGAAGACACCATTAGACCACCAACACCCTTAAAGAGATTAAACATAGTTTTTTTCAGATTGAACACAAAAGAAAATCCGCTCGTTAAGTTGTGACGTATGGAATACTGTTTCCGGGTCCAAGCCGCTACTCATTTGAATTGAGAAAATATACGTTTATGGCCACTTTTTAGTCAAATCACTCATTAAAGTGAATTTTATATAAAATGATGGAGTACACAACAGTCTCTGGGCTTGTTGCATCACAAACGCCAAATTTTGAACAATTTATACAAAATGAATCACATTCTGGCCATCGGATATTAGGCATGGATATTTATATTGGGATCGTGATTTTCTAAAGTATTACAGCACTTTGTAAACGTTTATTATTACCATTTAATGAGTCTCCCTATACAGTTTGAGACCTGAAAAAGCTATTTTCAACCTGGAAGCTGCTTTGCGTGATGTCGCACTTAACAAGTGGATAGTTTGAAAAATGCTGCTAGCTGGCACTCATAGTCATTTTTTCTTCCTAGTCGGAAGTCGATGGATTCCAGCATTCTTCCGAAAATCTTCTTTTGTGTTCAACAGAAGAAAGAAACTAATAAAGCTTTAAAACCACATGAGGAGAATAAATGATTATCTACAGTATAAACTATCTCTTTTACCATTGATAGAAGCCAGTCTGGATCCACATCCACACTTATATTTTTTTTTGTGCCAAATTCTGACCCTACCATCTGAATTCATCAGCAGAAATTAAAATTTTTCAGACCAAGCAACATTTTGCAAACTTCTTTTGTCAAAATTTGGATAGTAAATGCAATTTCCTGTTTTTAGCTGAGAGTGGTTACACCTGATGTGGTTTTTGTCTGCACAACTACTTCTCTAAAACTCTAACCGTTCAGAGATTTACATTTTTTTTTTAAGAAAAAAAAAAATCAAGCCTTTACAGCAAAACTCAAAATCTGCAGCTCATGGAAATGAGCTATAGACATGCTCTCTTTCGTTTGTCATGTTAATTGTATAACATTCTGTATCGCAGTATGATTTATATATATATATATATATATATAATGATATATATATATAATGATTTATATATATATATATATATATATATATATATATATATATATATATATATATATATATATATATATAATGATTTTTATATATATATATATATATATATATATATATATATATATATATATATATATATATATATATATATAAATATAAATAAATAATATTATATTATATCTACTTTTATGCTGATTAAGAGAGAAATGCAATTTTAGCAGAATCATTACCACAATATAAACATACACCCTATACAATTTTATATATATATATTTGTTTTGGAAACAATTGATAATGTAGTCATGCATAACTTGTGCTTTATTCTGAAAAAATGTGTAGATCATTCCTCTGGGTCGTAAGGAGGTGAAGGCAGTTGATCTTCTGAGGCAACTTCAACAGGAAGCACACGAACAGAGAAAACAGAAAAAACGGCAAAACGTTTCAGGACTCCATAAGTAAGAGAACTCAAGAAAACATAATAACACACATTAATCACTAGAGGGCACAATCTATCAAAGAAATGCTAAAAGTCTTGTTCCAAACTTATTTAATATTATTTCCAACTGCTTTCCTATGACGTCATGTTCTCTACTTGCCTTGTTTACCATCTAAACACTTTCTTAGTGATCCGAGAAATATGTCCTGTTGTTGTGGGTAATTGGTGTAATTTCATCCATGTAATTGCATTGGCTGTACAGAACACTAAGTGCAAAAACCAAGCTCATTATTCAACATAATTCATTATTCAGCGTTTTAATGGCTGTATCCCGAAACTTTAATGCTCCATCTCAGATACCTTCAGCTGCTTGATGGGAAAGATCTCTACCCTTGCTTGGTTGACGCAGAGGATCATGTGGTCTCATTTCCACCAATCACAAACAGTGACAAGACAAAGGTAATTATGCAAATTAAATAAAGTATGCAGAGGTATCATTTCTGGTCTAGATGGAAGATAAATATTAATAATAAATGGCGAATGGGATGAATGTAGGAATAACAAATTGTATGAAGTGAATCCATTTGTAAATGAAAGAAATAATTGCCGTTTTGAAAATAGACATGACCAGGTTGTACATACGAGATGCAGAATCTGACACTCAAGACTTACACACGCATATTTATTGAAAGGGGAAGAAAAACTTGTGACTTGTGTATAAATATTTTGTTGATAAAACATATTTTAATAGAATGTGTATTTTTAAATGATGTTAGAGAACGTTTTTATTTGGGAAATATTTTAAGTGAAATTTTTGATAAGGTGCCTACTGGAGCGCTTTTGCAATATTTATCTCCAATCAAACTAAAAGACTGTATATTACGCTTTTCAATGTTGTTGCTACTTGTATGATTTTTGTTGTTTTTTTACAATGTTTGTTTAAGAAACTGATTTGATTATATATTGTGTATGTTTTTGCCATGAATATAGCCAATGCTGCTGATATGGCATTAAAACCTAAATAAATAAATAAATAAGATGGAAGATAATCAAATAGTAAATTACATAAATTTTTCATTTCTTATTTTCTGCCGTCATATTCATACTTTTTTTCTTTTTAGGCAATGCAAATGTGTGATTACATTAATTGATGAAGTTTGCACTGTGCGTTTGTGGTTTTTCAACTTATTTTGGTGCGTTAATCTTGTCAATAATATTATTCAGAAGATCAAGATTCGCACTCATTAAATAATGACTTTGTATAGTTTTTATTTAGCATTCTTCAGTGATAGAAAACACGGACGTTTCGGCACAATGCCTTCCTCAGTGTGTGTGACATAATCCTCTCACTCCACCTTTTTATCCCACAGTCAATCACATTACGTCATTAGTTAGACGGCCTCTCAATAATTAAAAACAATCTCATCTTCGTTTCAATAAACTATAATTAACCACACAAGAAATATTTACCTTCACCTTTAAAAACATTATTTCACAGGAAAGTAGCATATCAGTTATCATCATTCACTTATTCATGTCTACATCAATGCAATTAAATTTCAACAGTCCAAAACATTAAAAATACATTTACGTATTATTTAATGAGTGAGAATAATAACCTTCTGTATACATTAACTGGAAAAGCTCTTGATAATACATTTTATTGTAAGAAAGAGCTTTTTTTTTTGTCTTTACAGATAAAGAAGACCACAAAAGAGTTGTTTTTGGAAGTGACCAGCTCCACCAGTCTGCAGATCTGTAAAGATGTCATGGACGCATTAATAATAGTAAGCTTGTATTTTTTTATACTTTATTAGATCTTATATTATGGTTATATTATTATATTGCATTATCTACAATTAATTTTCGATTAATTTTGTGGGGGCACTGATTTGAGTCACAGCTTGCACAGCCTTTGAACTCTGATACCCTAGTGGAAGAAATGAGCTCATCTTTCTGCAAAGACACGCAGGCACGGTGTACAGTGTCTCGGAAGCATTGCACCATCACATTATACAAGCACTGTGCAAAAGCCCTGACTACTACTGATGTTTGTAGTCAAGTTTTGGATGGTTCAATTATATATTAATATTCTTTTTTGCTGACTTGATGGAAAAGCGTGAAACATGACATGGAAGATAAAACCCAGGATTTGGTTTAGATTTCAGATGAAAGAATTCCTCCGTGATGCAAATGACCTGTCCCACTTTCGCGCATTCTTCTTTTACGAGAGCTCAGATAACTCCTGAATATTTTACTGTAAGATGACATAAGACACTCTGTATAATCAGTGTCATTAAATCGGTTATCAAAGCAGGCTCATTGCATTCACTTGACTTTCATTAGCAATTATGCCATTAATAGTATACCAAGAGAATCTGCTCTGCTGTTTTGGATTTCAGCATAAATGTTTTCTTATAGACCAGATTTCCACTTTGCATTAAAGGGATAGTTCACCCAATGCTGAAAATCTTGTCATCATGTACTCACTCTCCACTTGTTTAAATAAGCCTGTATCAATTTATTATTTCTGTTGAACACAAAAGAAAATATTTTGAAGAATGTTGGTGACCATGCTGATGTATTTAGTTACTGGGATTAAATTATTTTTCCAGTGACAAAATAAAGTAGGGGTTACTTTCCTATCTCAGGTAATTTAATTACAGTTACTTATAGGGATGCTCATACCGATAGGTATCAACCGATAATCACATTTCATGACTCAATCAGTACTCGCCAATCTGGCCGATATCATGAACCAATCGCAAGTGTTTGTTTACTTTTTACAAGCACAGGAAGAGGCACACATGCACCCGTATATTATACATCAGCAGCACCACAACACGTGTGGAACTAAATGATGTGTGTGGCGTGGGCGTGAGCGATCGCTGCACTCGCAGTTCAAATATGTTATATACAGATGAGTTGCGGCATTTGTTTATCAGTGCAACTTGCACGAGGGATGCTCTTTTTGTTGCAGTTAATGTATATCCAGTGTTTTGAGCTGCTGTGACGCAAGCAGAGTGATTGCTCCCATCTAGTGTCCAACCGGATGATCTGAAGCTCCACGGGAAGCTCTACGAGTCTCCCGCAAAGTGGCTCCTTAATACCTGCGAATTAGATTAAATACTGCTTAAAGCATCAGAATTGGTACTCTGTCTCTGCCGATCACCATTACAAGGAATTGGTATTCTGTATTGGCTACACAAATCCTGATCAGAGCATCCCTATGGTTACTTATTATGCACTTGTCTTAAATACTTTAAATAAATTAACCAGTTCTGTTTAAATCAATTCAGATAATAGAGCGTCTGAATTGAATTAAAAATGAATCAAATTGAATTGACAATTTATTGTTTATTATTATTTTTTATTAAATTATCTTTGTCAGACAATTGAGCATTACAATACAAACATTGTATAATTTTATTGTATAAAATACAATACATTGAACAAGAACATTTTAGTTTTGATGTATACTATATTTTTAAATGTAACTTTTTAATATAATTTAAGGTGTGTGTGTGTGTGTATACACAGAGGTCCATTTTGACTCAAGTAATTAAAACTGTTTAATTTATGTTGTTTATAAATTAAGATTTATATATTTAAAGCATTATTGACTCAATTAAATTATGTAGTATCCTACTATGGTTTAAAGTAGCTTGTGAGTGAGTAAATTATGAGTACATTTTTATTTATGGGGAAATATCCATTAAGCTTGCATGTTCAGTTATGAAGCTTCTTCTGGTTGAATGCATTTGAAAAGGCTGCCTGCTCTCTGCGCACTATATCAGGCTATGAATGTTTAAGATTGAATACAGCATCCTTGTTAGCAATCCAGTACTCATGAATTTACACTGACAGTTTTTGTTTCTATTTCAGAAAATGGCTGAGCTTAATAAATTAAGTTTTGACTCAAAGGAGGTGGTGGGCTCAGATGAAGAGACGACTGCTGTTTCTGATCACCCTGCAGAGGAACCGACCTCCTTTGAGCTGACCGTACTGCAAGTGAAGGTTGTGGATGTGGATGGGAACCTTAAAGTGGTCTACCCTTCAAAAACTGACCTGATGTCCAGTCCCAGTAATCTGTCCATCATCCGATAACAAACCTTAACTGCTAATGTATGTAATGTGTTGAATGCACTTTCCACATGTCTCTCTCATCCAATTAAAATGGATATTAAAACATTCATTTATATATTGTATGAAGGCTCTGATCTACACTCAAAGTATTTCTTGTGGAAGAAAACTGACTGATTAATATTCTCACAATGTAATTTTATTTCTTATTTTATTTTTTTATTATTATTTTACACTATATTTTGTACTATGACGTAGAAACTGGTTTGAATTACAAGCATCCTTACATTTTATGCCAGTAATATATACATTGTTCTTACTAAAAAAAGCAACCAGCTTTTGAAAAGGAGACCGATTCATGGTTCTATAATAATTTAACAATTAGTTACATTGTTCATGATTTCTACTTCTCCTATTTAATTATAATTAGTTACTTTGTTTATGTCACTGAAATAAATGTAACATCTTTCATAGACTTACCTTGTTTTACTGAGTTTGTAATTAGGTGAGCTATAGAATTATTCACTCAAATCATGCTACAGTTTATCAAGTTTATATAAATATGCAAGGTATTTGACTGCCAGTACACAATAACATCTGATTTCTCTCAATTCAAAACATCTGCTGGAGTCAAAGATAAAAAAGGGTTTTCAGTCACTAAAACAATAAAAGTGTAATACATTTTAATTAGTTTATATACATTAGAGTGTTTCCTGTTTAATTAAAATTAATTTGACTTGTATGACTTAATCAAACAAGTAAACTTACAGTTTCACCTACTAAAACCTACTCATTCGCTTTAACCATGTTATACCCAAGAATCTGGTCAATTGCTTTTTAGAACAAAACTCATTCTATTTTTTTTTTTTTATAATTTATATATTCGTACAGACCAAAAAGTATAAATTAGTTTGTCATTTTAAACCTTTATACATTACTACTCTCACAGAACTTGACCCAGTGGTCAGCAATACAACTTCTGCATGATCACTTTAAATATTTTAATAATTAGGGGTCATAACATGTTGTTTAATACATTTCTTTTACACTTAATAGAAAAGAAACATTATTTCACACATATTTTGACCTTGTTATTTTCACAAATGTGACCCTGGACCACAAAACCATTCATAAGTATAAATTTATCAAAGCTGAAACCTTATACATCACATGAATAGATAAGCTTTCTGATGATGTATGGTTTATGTTATGACAATATTTGGCAAAAATACAACTGTATTGAGAGTTCAAAAAATTGAAACATTGAGAAAATCGCCTTTAACATTAAACCGAATGACTCATTTATATCTGCATTCATTATATGTGCATCCATCTATTATTATTTATCCTTACAGTGGGCATTTCATTCCAAGCGTTGAATGCTGCACACAAATCAAAACACGATATTTCAATTAAAGGGTCAGAAACTGGATAGAAAATAGACTTTTCTTTTATTTGTGTAAATCTCTTATACTCATCAAGGCATTTAAAATTGGATAAATACTGTACTATTATGAAATGAATAAATAAATTAATTTTTTATGTGAATATTTTTTGAATAATTAGTAGGCCCACATGGAATCTGCAAGTGCAGAAATCCACAGTTTTCCACAAACTTTTAGCCCATCATTGACTATTTATTTACTTATTTATTTATTATTTTGTAAATGTGTGGAAATTTATATTTATTCAGTCTTTAAATTGATTTTTAGTAGTATTGTTGACAAATATGAAAATGTTCCAATAATTTATGAACAATACAGTTCTGTCTACTGTTTTCTGTCTTTTAGTAGATACAGTGCTCAGCATATATAAGTACATATACAGTTGAAGTCAGAATTAATAGCCCCCCTGTTTTATTTTTTTCCCCAATTTCTGTTTAACAGAGAAAATGTTCTTAGCAGTGCATATTACTAATCAAAACATTAAGTTTGGATATGTTTATGGAAGGAAATGTACCAAATGTTTTCTCAGAACGTAATCTTTACCTAATTTTCTAATGATTTTTGACATTGTATTTTGAGCTATTTCCACAAATAAACCTGTGCAACATCCAGGTCAGAGTCTCAAATATTATTCAAAACATTAAAATAGACACTTTACTTGCTTTTAATGTATTTTTTACATTTATAAAATCTCTGTTAAGGTAATCGGATGCAAACACTAAAATGGGACATCGTTGACTGTCAATAGTAGAAGTTAGTAGTTAGTCTCATAATTCAGAGTCTCCCACAGTTACTATTTTTAAAATGCACATTCTCCAATAACTGAATGAACTCTTAGGATTAGATTTGATCTAGTGTTTGTTTGTGCCTGTGGAGCACATGAATGCTCCGGGTTTGGTTACAGATCAGATGTCTGGCTGACTCAGGAAATGTAAAGAGGAGGAGAGAACGTCTATAAGAGATACAAGCAGGACTCTGTCTCTCAGGACAGTCCATCATGCCACATCACACTGACAGCAGACTGTTTTACTAATTATATAATTTTTTTTTTCAAAAATGACCCAGAAGAATGACGTTTGGGACCGCAGGATGAAATGGAGAAGTGGATCTAGCAAAACGTCTTACAGCATCCCAGAAAACTTCAATAGGCTTGAAACATTGAAGACGTCCAACTCATCGATTTGTTTGGAGTTGTTTGGAATGAATGGATCCTACAGTTCATCAACAGAGAAAATGCTCAGCAATGAAATCAATCAAAACTCCAATCCTCAGAAGATTTTAATGTCGAAGGGAAACGATGGCAGGGCTTTGGCCAAGAGTAACTCACTTCCTCCAATTTACAGCCCAAGATTATCCACCGTCTCAGTGTCTAGTGCAAAAACCTGCACGCCAAGCCATGGAGTTGGATGTCAGGAGAAGAAAGCCAATATCTTGTCCACCAGTGTAAGGATGGACAAGGCATTGTTCGGCAGACAAAAGCAAGGACGTCAGCGGACAGCAATCGCCCACAGGATCTGCAACAGACTGGCTGTCTGTAATGACACGGTTCAGATTCAACACCAAAACCTAAGACAGGACAGTTTGAAGATTTATGATCCATCAGCAGGATCTCTGGCTTTAGAGTCTAATAACATCTGTGCTAATGATAGGAATGAACTGAAGGACTCAGCGAGTGTTTGTAAGGGCAGATCAGAGCCGTCGCTCTCTGATTCGGCTATTGAAATGGAAAACGATAAAAATGAAATGATGGACATTGTGGAGGACGAGTATTATACTAACCAAAGGATCACGGCGTGGATTGTGAAAGTAAATGCAAGCTTGTTTTCACCATCGAAGGATGAGATTGAGCAAACACTAGAAGAGCAGGATGTAGATACTATTAAAATAATCTATGACCAGGACTGATGTAAGATGTAAAGTTATTTATTATTAGTGTAAAATGATGTTCATGTCATTATCATTAGTTAAATGAGTTAGGTGTTATTTTCGCTATTAAAATGTCTTAGTATAGCGTTCAAAATTTGGAGACATTTCTGCTTGTATATGCCTTATATTTTTTGAGGCAACTTGATCAATAAATGCAATAATATTGTAAACCTATTGTAACACTAATATTGTGAATCTTATTACAATTTTAAGTGGGTTTTTTAATATAAAATATAATTAATTTATTCTTGCAGTGGCAAAGCTGAACTTTCAGCCGAAATCCTTCCATTTCACTTGATCGTTTATAAATCGACATGTTGAAAACAGTTGTGCTGCTTAATATTTCTTAGTTGTTGAAACTTTGATGCATTGGATTCTTTGAATATTAAAGGACTAATATGAAAATTGCGTTATTTATTCTTCCTAATGTAGTTTCAACACCTTATTACCAGTTTTTCCTCTTCTGTTGAACACAAAACAGGATTAAAAATGCTGCTTGGTGGCACCAATCGACTTCCTTAGTATAAAAAAATATTATAGATGTCAGTGGGTGCCAGCTTACCAGCATTTTTTAATATCTTCAACTCCACTCAAATTGTTTCATTAACAAGTAAAGGTTGAGTAAATAATGTCAGAATTTTTATTTTTGGATGAACTGTCTCTTTAAGTTCACTGTAAAAATGTTGGGTTCCACAATTCTTTCATGCTGTCCCAACACACATCAATTAAGTTAACTTAATGGTTTTTATAAATGTAAGTAAAGTGAACATAAAACAATTAAGTTGTCCCCCTAAAAACTTAAGAATTGTGTTGTTTCAACATATTTTAAATAAGTAGCTTGAACAAGCAGCAAAGGTAATTTTTGAGTGTTCAAAAAGCAGCATTTATTTAAAATAGAAATGCTTTTTAACCCTAAAAATATGTTTCTCCTACTTTTGAGCAATTACTAATTCATCCATGCAAATTTACTGACCTCAAACAATGAAATGGTAGTGTAAATTACTTTACTACTTTACTAAATTAATTATTGATTTTTATTACATGAATGCTGCGAAAGTATTGTTAATTGTTAAAGCATTAACTAAAACTTGAGCTTCACTGTAAAGAGTTTTATTTTAATACTTTATTGCTATAATAGAAAAATAACATAGACTAATGTGATAGCTATAATACACTTTTGTATATGACTTTGTTTTTCAAAATTAAAGATGGTCTCTTTTTAATTCAAAGATTTTAATTAAAGATTTCATTAAAGGATTTTATTACAATTCTGTCGTCATTTCCTCACCCTTGACCTATTCCAAAACGATTTTATTTTTGAACACAAAAGAAGATATTTTGAAGATTGATGGAAACCGGTAACTATTGACAAACAGTGGGAAAAACAAATACTGTGGAAGTCAATGGTTACCAACATTCTTCAATATTCATTTGTGTTCAACAGAACAAAGAAACTGAAACTGGTTTGAAACAAGTCAAGGATGAGTAAATGATGACAGCGCATTAATATTTCTTAACATCTTTTTTCTTATTAAAAATTGAAAAATTAATCATTTTCAAAAGTTAAGTTAAAGTAAAAAGTTAATCTGTGTTGCAGTGTAGCACATTTAAACAAAATAAAAGCAAAATATTAGTATACTATAAAAAAATCTAACAAATTTTCCAAATAACAACCAGTTTTCTTTCCAATATCCCATTATCAGTACAGAGTATCCTTATCCACACTGATGAACGTAGAATCCAGTGATGTATCCAGCAATGTAAATGACAACCATCACTGTCAAGGATGCTGCTATTTTGAACATGATGACCAGCCGTCCAGTGAACACTCTGTTGTAGATTCTGTATAGGGTACAGGTGTGATTGACACGTTATGTTGACTCCAATCACAACCTGAGTAATATAACTGTTCATTTTTTAGTCATCTTGAATTTAGATCCATAAAGAGAAGACTCTCACCCAAGCAGTCTGGACCGTGATTGTGGTTCTTGCAAGGTAATGTTATCTTCACTCCAGCGGTTATATTGAACACTGGCCCCATTGGACTCCATTTCCAGCTCTCTGCTGCCCCTAAAAGTCAACTACAATAAAAACACACACAAAAGAGGAGCTATTAGCAAACCAATACAGCAATAATAATTCCTGCAATAGTTTTAAGTCATACTGTATGTTAAGGGCTTTATTAACAGACAGTCATTTATTTCTGGTGATGGATCGGCTGAAAAGTGAATCATTTAAAGAGTTAATGAATAAAACAAAGCAGTTAATATCAGTGACTGAAGTCCATTTTACGTGGAGTAACAGGTATATGTAGCTGTTTTAGTTTGTGTACATATTTCATACTACTCCCCTTAATAGATTTGATAGTTTGTTTGCGTCGAAAAGGGATGTAAACAATAACAATGGCCCCAACATATTTCCTGTTTTACATTTTTATTTTCTATAGCTTCTGAGAATGCAAAAAGAGCCACATATTAATAAATGATGTTATGATAGCTGCTTTAACATTATGATTGAAGTTATGATTGAATTGTGTCTTGTTAATGTTATGAAGTATGATAGCAAGCAGGAAATGTTCATGATCCAATAACATAAACACGTTGAAATGGTCTATACAGTTCAGTCACCAAATCCATGTCAGACATTCAGAATAAATCTGAAAAAGTTAAAGCTGCAATGCTAAATCTGCTTTAAATACTAAATATACATTCAAAGTTCAAGCTCAAAATGGAAGTAGTAGCCAACATGAAGCTACTTTTAGCTACTTTTCCAGACAGCATAAGGTTTTTTCTAGTCTCTGAAATTGCTGAAAACAAAAACTGCATTTGTTTTTACAGACACAAATGACTTTCTGTTATGATATGATTTCCTGGCTTAAACTTTAAATTGGTGAGTGTACTAAAGTATAATCTGAATACTCACAGGAGGTCAGGACATCAGCTCTGCAGTCAGTCAGATCCTTAGACTTTGACTTTGCTTATGTGTGTCATTCTTTAAAAGCGGAGGGTCTGTGAGATCATTAAGCTAAACCTTTGCCCACTGCCAGACATAAATGAAATCCCTGAACTACATCCTGCAGATGAGGGGGGACTCCAGTTGACTCCTGGAGTGTTGAGAGCCACTTATAAATTAAAGTATGCAGATGTTTCAATACTTTAAACTAAATTGGCCTTTTAATATATAACGGTATAGATTTATGTGTATTTTATGTAAAACATTGCAGAGTACAACTTTTTATACTGCAACTGTTTACTTGTATATTTATTAAGTGAAGTTAACACCGACAGTTTACTATTTGTAAATTATATTAGAGCACAGGTGTCAAACTCAATTCTTGGAGGGCCACAACTCTGTTTATTTCTAACCATAATTAAACACACTTGATCAAACTAATTGAGTCATTCAGGTTTGTTTTAAACCTACAGGTAAGTGTGTTGGAGCAGGGTTGGAACTAACTGTGCAGGGCAGAGGCCCTCCAGGAACTGAGTTTGACACCCCTGTATTAGTTAACAAATTTTTTTTCAGGTATTCACTTTACACTTCTTAAATATACCTTTATCTGTTGTTTTATTCTATTTAAATTCTAGTTTCCATATCCTGTTTCAAGCATTTTCTTCACTCTGACAAGCAATTTTTTTTCACTCTCACTCACAAATTCTTGTTATCACATAAACCTTAACATGTTGGTTTAGCTGCAGTACATAGACAATTAGGTAAAATACTTTTTAATGATTAATTGAAAGAGTACACACAACTACTAGTCAAGTGTATTTAGAATATGTACTGTGAACAATGGGATTTATTTAGATTATCTGCCAGTAAAATGTCTTTATACCTAGGTAGCAAAGAATTCTGACCCAAATTTGGCTTAAATCTGGCACAGCAGGCGTTCATCCTGCATTAGCATTCAGCATGTGGGCCAAACGAACAATTTTCGTGTTCTTCCATTTCAGTAGGGGGCAGTAGATGTCAGATAACCCCTCATGCCACACATCTTTTCAACTACAGAATACAGAAGAATATTGTAAACATCTTACAAAGATCACACATTTATGGGACACTGGATTGTTTTAGTACATGTAGGCTTGTGTACTGTTTATTTGCGGATTACAGACTTTTTTCCAACGAGTGTATTGCAATAATATATTCCCGAAAGACGTTTTATATTCATTATTGAATACGACACTCTCCTGACGAATTCTGGAGCAACCATGCACCATCGCTGATGTTTTCAATGCGAGGTTGATGCACTTAATTTGGGGTATTTCAGTATGGCAACTCTGACGAGGCAAGATCTTAATTTTGGCCAAGGTAAATTGAAGCTTATTTTTAATTATTATTATGTCAAACAACGCTTTTCTGAATATTCTGTTTGGATTTTACCATTTGCAGTTGTTGCCGACATTCTCTGTGAGTTTTTGGAAGTGGCCATTCACCTCATTCTGTACGTCAGGGACATTTATCCATCTGGGATCTTTCAGAAAAGGCAGAAATACAATGTACCTGTGCAGGTAATGTTTTAAACATTGACTTTAACACTATGCAGGATTATCGATGCATACATTTTTCTCCCAACGACAAATAACTATGATTTTACTACAAATAAAACAAACAAAAGATTGTTATTGCTAGTTCAACCATGGCTTTGCTTCACTAACAACAGTTTTCTGTATTTAAACCTTGGTGAAGGGTTACACATTCTCCATGGAGTAAAAAAAAGGGAAACCGAGCCCCAAAAATGTTGAGCTCAAAGGTAGTGTCGAATTGAAGTAATGATTTGAGCTCTTATATTTCCACAGATGTCATGCCATCCTCAGTTAAATCAGTACATTCAAGACACACTCCACTGTGTCAAGCCACTGATCGAGAAGGTGAGGCTTTTATTTTATGTTTGTCTGTACTTTTTAACAGAATAAACAATATAATTCTGATATTTTTTCCAATAATACTGTGCAGAATGAAGCTGAGAAGGTTGTAGTGGTGATCATGAATAGAGAGCACCATCCAGTGGAGAGGTTTGTGTTTGAGATCTCACAGCCTCCGCTGCTGGCCATCAGGTGAGTGACAGTGGATTCAGAGATTTTGCATCAAGGTTAAAGGTGTGTAGCTTCCTCATGTGAGTGTGTTGGGTTTTACTGTGTCAGCTCAGAGACTCTGCTGTCTCATGTGGAGCAGCTGCTGAGAGCGATGATCCTGAAGATCAGTGTGTGTGATGCTGTTCTGGACAGCAATCCTCCAGGTAGGAGTTCAGTCTTGATGATGGTGATGATGATCTCGTGTTTATTGCATACATTTAAGTAGATTTGCATTTTAAATTGTCTTTGCAGGGTGCACATTCACAGTGCTGGTTCACACTAGGGAAGCTGCCACAAGAAACATGGAGAAAGTCCAGGTCATCAAGGTGTGATTAAACATTTGTATGCTTTTAAACCCTTTAATTCTCTTTCTTTCTTTCTCTCATGTCTTCAATTCTTTCTGTCTTTGATATCCAAGTGAGCCTTCTGGAGAGCTTAAAAACACTTTGTCAAAATGATACTTTATACAAGTCTTGTGTGCTTTTTCTCTTCTCTTAATGCACTACAAGTCTAAAATTTCATTTCTCTTATCGAAGTTTCATTTTTCACCTCAGAAGTCTAGTTCAACAAAAATATTTAGATTTCTCATCCTTAGGTCATTTTTAAACTAGTTAGATATATTCTTTCATAGAACATCAAAGAAAATGCTCCCAGTTTATTCAAAGCTTCTTCTGCAGAATAAGAAAATGCATATAGATTTAAAACAACAAAAGGGTAAACGATCACTTTAAAGTGAAATGTCAATGACTACGTTTACATGGACATCAGTAATCAAATTATTTGCCTTAATCTAAACAAGACAATAATATGATTAAGAAGTTTATATGAGTTGCTTTTTGGATGCCCCTTAATGATCGAGTTTTACATGTTATAGCACATAATTCGATCAACGTCATTGCGTCACCACGCTATCCACGTTTCTTCTGGATTTTCATGTAGTTTCATTTTTTTTGTCGACTTTTAAGTGCAGTTTGGCACTTTCACTTTCATTCAGGAACATTTCATGCATGCCCCCATGAAAAACAAGATATTGGATGCGAGTATGAACTGCTGGAAGAGTGTTGTTTTAATGGAATTCGATACCCCACGCAGTATGGAAAAAAAAAACCTCCGCATTTGGTGATTCAGGTGTCTGTGCTCGTTTACTGACTCAGTAGGTCAGAGAATAGTGTGAAACAGCCGTGTGTGTATAGACTATACTGTTAAAAAAATGTGACGAAATTCCTACACGATCATAATAGTTTGATTGCGGTGTTTAAATGGCTGTACTGCACTTCAATAATGGTAATATTGGCATACTCCACATGTCTATATTTTATTTCTGTTTAGTTTGATTATGACCTTAATCTGTTTAAATTAATCAAAAATTGCTGTTTAAGTGGTAAACTCTTGATCAGAGTACTGTCTTAATCATAATAAAATCATATTATTGGTGTCCATGTAAACATACTCATTGTCACTTGTTCATTTTGTGTACATTTTACAGGATTTTCCATGGATTGTAGCAGATGAGCAGGAAGTTCACATGGAGGAAGCTAAACTCATTCCTCTAAAAACAATGACTTCTGATATTCTTAAGGTAAGAAAACTACAGAGAATCAAATTTCATTGTTTCCACTAAAGCATAAAATGATAAAGACCTTCATACTAGAGAACTTGATCAGCAGGTTGGACACCTATTTGTGCTGTCACATTTTTTTTGGGTGGTGTTTATCACTGACCACAAGACCACCACAGCCAAATGACATGAAAACATTTTCTTGTAGCTTGTAAAAGTTTTGAAACATTATTAAAATCAGCTTTTTTTCTTTGTCTGTAAACAGATGCAACTCTATGTAGAAGAAAAAACACAGAAGACGTGATGTTCTGTTTGTGGATGAATCGAATGTTGCAGAGGTGTAAACAGGAAACAGGAACTGTTTTTGGTTTTGTTTTGTTTTTTTATAACGTGTGTTACAAATGCTGTATTGGTAAGATGAAGTACTTTGTTCTGGATTGTTTATCTTGTTAAGTAGGTAGGATAAAAGTTTATTTCTACATTGTGCGCCTCATTTCATTTTTATCAGTTTCTGCTTTGGATCTACCATTGTGTTGAAATTGCTGTTTTAATTTTAAATACAGCGTTGTGATCTTTCACTTTCTCTGCTGCACTGTCTTGTCTCCAGATACTTGTTTACAAAAGTATTTACAAATGTGGTGAATGTATTTATTTCATACAAAAAAGTTATGTAATGTAATAATTTTAAATATATATGTATAGAAATATATAGTACTGTCATAGGCCATTAGTATTTTCACAAAAAAAAGATTGGATGGTGATAAGATGAGATCTCTTTGTGGAGCACTGGCTCTTGTGTAGACAATCTCACTGTATATACAATTAATGACAAATGTTTGGAAATGTAAATTGCTATAGAAAATTTTAGAAATAACCAACTTAAAACCTTTTTTGTTGAAAATACTAGTGGCCTAAGACATTTGCACAGTACTGTATATAAAAATATATTAATATTGTGATCTATTATTTATCTACAGTATTGAAGGATCCCTTGCGATAATAGGGAGTGCTAGTATTGCTCTGGCTATGATTTATTAAATTTAAAGAGCAATATCTATGCAAGCAAACATGAAGTGGAATCATTTTAGCAGTTCATTTAAATATTTTGCTAGATTTGTTTGTCTTAGGGCCAGGGTATATGTTGATATGCATAAAAATGACCTCTAAATATGTTTTATTATTATTATTATTATTATTATTAAGCAAAGTAAACAAAAAATGTATGTGCCCTGCACGTTCATCTAATTGAAGATATAAAATGCATGATTTCAAATAATCATAAATTTTGTATCTGGAGTCAGAGGCAATCTATTTACAGTCAATGATTCAGATGAAGTCTTCATAAGACACTACAGTTGAATATATGTATACAAGAAGCTCTGATCATTCAGTCTAATACTGAAAGCAAGCTCAGTTTTAACAATTTACAAAAAACATCTTTTTCTTAAAGTCATCCAACATTTTTCTTTTTCAGCTACTTAAGGGCTAAAGAAAAGAACTAAATTATGTCAACTGGACCAGTGATGAGTTTTTTAGATTCCTGATATGTACACATACTATATTTTTATTCATCTACTACCTCACCTTCTCACCATGACAGAGTTGTGTATGGCAACATGTAATAATGCAGAATATGAAATTAATGGGGAATGTTGCCCAATGTGTGATCCAGGTAAGCCCAGATCTTCTTCACTCACAACATATTTTAAGGTCTGATTTAAAGAGATTATACTATTATTGTTTTAAAATGTTATTTCCAATTTTACCAGTGTTTGTCTTATTTTTATTACTACCGTCCCCAGTAATTGTAGCCTCATTTAAAACACTCTTCTAAGTTTTGACCACGTAACATGTGAAAACCATTTGTTCTGGATGTAATTTTAACATGCGATTGCACATTTGAAGCATATTGCAAAGTAAAAAAAAAACATAAGCCACTCCTGAGGCTTTTAAATTAATTTATTATTTATTTATGTAATTTTTTTGTGGCCTATACAAAGAATTAGTAGGTAGATGAGGTATACAGTGTTGTGTTTGTATTTATGATTAATTTATAGCACTGTTGTCCTGCGAGACATGACATTTCGTTCCTCTGTATGTCCACACATGCAGCGTAATGACAATAAAGCTCGACTTGACTTTTATAGGCATGATAATTAAAAATAACATATAACACAAGAATAACCTCATTGAAAGGCAGGCAAAATTGTTGAAATCTATACAGCTATTTATATAAACTATAGTTCTGTTATTTCACAATTTCCATGTGCATTTTATTTTTCATTATATGACCTCTTTAAGCCAAGTAAATGACAAAAATTGTATTATAGTTTATAATCCACATGTTGAATTTCTTATCCACATACTTAAATTGAGTTAAATTAAATTAAATTAAATTTAGATACATGGCAGAATCCAAGGAAGTTGGGTGTTGTGGGGAGAGTTGGATTTCCTAATTCAGTTTGCCTTAATTTTGATATGCAAACATAAACAACTGATAAGAGTTGTTGTGCAAAACACGAAAAATTATCAGACAAGAAGACTTCTATTAATACATATTGTAATTAATGTGTATATATATGTATATATATATATATATATATATATATATATATATATAGTGTATTGCCATACACCCAAAAGCGCTTCAAAATTATGAGGGGAGTCTCTCCACTCCCACACCAGTGTGCAGCATTCACTTGGATGATGCAACGGCTGCCACAAGACAACGGTGCCAGTGCGCTCACCCCACACCAGTTATAGGTAGAGCGGAGAAACAGTGATACCGCCAATTCAGTAGATGTGGATGATTGGGATGCCATGATGGTTAAGGTCCGAGAGGGAATTTAGCCAGGACACCGGGGTTACACCCCTACACTTTACGAGAAGTGCCATGAGATTTTTAATGACCACAGAGAGTCAGGACCTCGGTTTAATGTCTCATCCCAAAGACGGCGCTCACTGACTGTATAGTGTCCCCTTCACTTTACTGGGGCATCAGGACTCACACAGATCACAGGTTGAGCGCCCCCTGCTGGCCTCACTAACACCATTTCCAATTTAATGTTAATTTAATCTGAAAACAGCCATGCAGTAAAAAAGAAATTCAAGAGTCAATTCTGGGGTGTAAGTTCACCGATAACTTGAAAATCTACAGTATTCAAGGGTTTGGTACGAATAGTAAGATTAAATAATAATAAAAAGATCTCTCTTCTGCTAACCAATGCTGTATTAATTTGTTTCAAACTAGAGTAAAAGTATAGTGTAATATTTGACAATAACATTACTTCTGTCTTGTGTCACATAATCCTTCAGAAGTCATCATAATATGATGATTTGGTGCTCAGGCAAGATTTAGAATTATCAACAATGATGAAAATAATTGTTCAAAATAATCATAATACATGGATGTATGTAAAGACATAATCTAAAATGAAATCATTTGCAATATAATTCTTAACTTTCAAACTAAAATATCAAATGTTAAAAATGTTCTAAATTGAAAATGTCAACCTTGAATGTTACGCAGATGTACACTTACCAGCCACTTTATTAGGTACACCTTACTTGTACCTGGTTGGACCCCCTTTTGCCTTCAGAACTGCCTTAATCCTTCATGGCATTGATTCAACAAGGTACTGGGAATATTCCTTTGAGATTTTGGTCCGTATTGACATGATAGCATCACGCAGTTGCTGCAGATTTGTCGGCTGCACATTCATAATGCCAATCTCCTGTTTTATCACATCCCAAAAGTGCTCAATTGGATTGAGAACTGGTGACTGTGGAGGCCATTTGAGTACAGTGATTTCATTGTCATGTTCAAAAAACCAGCCTGAGATGATTCGCGCTTTATTACATGGTGCGTTATCCTGCTGGAAATAGCCATCAGAGGGTGGGCACACCGTAGTCATTAAGAGATGGACATGGTCAGCAACAATACTAAGGTAGGCTGTGGCGTTGACACGATGCTCAATTGGTACTAATGGGCCCAAAGTGTGCCAAGAACATAACCCCCACACCATTACACCACCACCACCAGCCTGAACCAATAATACAAGGCAGGATGGATCCATGTTTTTATGGTGTTGATGCCAAATTTTCTGTCTTTTGGACCATTCTCTCTAAACCCTAGAGATGGCTGTGCGTGAAAATGCCAGTAGATCAGCAGTTTCTGAAATACTCAGACCAGCCTGTCTGGCACCAACAACCATACCATGTTCAAAGTCACTTAAATCACCTTTCTTCCCCATTCTGATGCTCGGTTTGTTGCACAAGTTGTTGCACAGAACATAAATAACGAACGCATTGGAAATTATTTATATTGTTTAGGAAAGCGAGTTAAAAGCCACTGTGATAAGGACACAAGCACAACATGTGATTCATGCCCTGTGATGACCTACACCAGTGTTCCCAATGGATTAACAGAGTGTCTGTCATGCTTTGTATGTGATCCAAGTGAGTGAAAATTAATTTTGTCAGACTGGGTTGCTTCATGTCAACACCTGCTTATCAAATTGTTTCTGATTAGTTTATTTTTTTAAACTTGATTGATTATTGTTGATTACTGTTTCTTGTTAAAGATAATGGGCTGAAGGAAAAGCAGACCTGTACTTCAACATCAAATATGGTGTGTGAACCACTGCTAGATCATTACTGTGTTACAGGCTCTCCCTCGAACTGTAAAAAGGCAATGAAACATTCAACCTGCTCACCTGGACAATACATCAACCAAACCGGTCAGTTTGTTGTCACGATTTAGGAGCATTACAGAAATGTTTTTAAATCCTTTACGCAATCCTAAATGCAAGCAAGCACACGTTAATTTAAGCCTCGAAAACTTGTTTTCACTTTCTACAGGATAATTTATTCTGCAGGTTTAAAGTAATCTCTGCATATTGCATGGTTGTGTTGAAATATACTCTACCACATTTATATTCTAAAAGCCAAGTATGCAGAAAATCAATTGTTTTACACCACGCAAGCATTGCTATCAATTTAAGTAATTTCTTATGATAACAAAATTTTTACAATTGATGATATATGATAATTTTCAAAGAAGAAACCCTTTATAACCAGTAGAGTAAAATGTGTATTTTACAAATGGGTGGTGGAATATTTTGTATAGTTTGATATTATTGTGTTAGTTTTAGGGTGTTTATGTTGCGAAAACCTAGAAACCATGATTGACATGACAGTGTCTAGAAACAAAACACAGGTCACAAGTTTTTACCTGAGATCCTCATGACATAGAGTGCTAACATTAAAGAGCCCATATTATGGGTTTTTGAAAATGCCCTTCCATGTAGTGTGTCACACAGCTCTAAGTGAAGTGAAATATCCAGCTAAGGCTTAAATCTGTAAGTGTACAGTGTTTAAAATTATTGATTCATCTATAAAAGAGTCGACTCATAGTGCTTCAAACGAGTCGCCTTGATAACGAGTCATTAGGTGTTTCGCGATGACGCAGCTACGAAACACAAGTAGTTGGGCGCGCAAACCCGGGAGATTTGAAACCTGCGGCCCCGCCCACTAACAGAAAAAAAAGTCTCACACACACACACAGAGACACACAGAGACACCGGTCGAATGAAGTCACGCTGTGCAGATGGATATTATGGACAGTCTAATCAAAGATGAAACATCAGCAATATAGCCCAGCCTTGAGCAGTTCTGAGTGCTTCTGAAAACTATATGCTTTCAAAGAAGACTTCATCAGTTTGTTAAAGGAAGGATCAGTATAGACTGTCAGAACATGGATCAGAGCATCATGGATCAGTTTCTACCCCCATTTCACCAGTGTAAGTACGTGCAATTAAAACTGTTGCCTCGTTTACTCTATCTTGCACATGATGTATTTAGTTGTGTTTTGTTACTTGTAACCGCGTGTGCTGTATCAGGTTAACTCTTTATATTCTCATATCGCGTGTAAAGCCACGTTGAAAACGCGACGCGTGCCGCTTTGATTACGGATCGTCAGCTGTTTACACACATGCAACGGACAAGTTTCAAAATATTTCAGCTCAATATTATTGTCTCCTCGTGTGTGTAACGCACGGGTATTCGCGGATATAACAGCGCCGCTCCTCTATGGACGCGCCGGCCCTGTGTGTGTGTGTGTGTCTGTGTCTCCTCGTGTGTGTAACGCACGGGTTTTCGCGGATATAACTGAGCGCCGCGCCGCGCCCTCTCTATTCAGCCGCTCCTTTATGGACGCGCCGGCCCACTGTGTGTGTGTGTGTGTGTCTCCTCGTGTGTGTAACGCACGGGTTTTCGCGGATATAACTGAGCGCCGCGCCGCGCCCTCTCTATTCAGCCGCTTCTTTATGGACGCGCCGGCCCACTGTGTGTGTGTGTCTGTGTCTCCTCGTGTGTGTAACGCACGGGTTTTCGCGGATATAACTGAGCGCCGCGCCCTCTCTATTCAGCCGGTCCTCTATGGACGCGCAGGCCCTGTGTGTGTGTGTGTGTGCGTGTGTGTGTGTGTGTGTGTGAAAAGAGCAAGAAGACTGTGACCTCCTCGCCAGTTCTTGGACTTTTTGCTCAATAAAATAGTTAGTCGTCAGTATTTTCTAGTCCATCGTCTGTGTTTACATTCACCCACTGGCAGCCAAAATCCACTATGAAGCGTGTGTGCACTGTGACTACTTTTATATTGTAGATTAGCAGCTGGGCATTTCACTCTGTCTCGCGCTGAAGCCTGTCAGTGTTGTCGACCAATAGCAGCAGGCTGCCATCGGTCCAATCAGCGCAGATTAGCTTCGCGCTGAGGAGGGGTTTGGGAACAAATGAATCGCTGAACGATTCATATGGGAGTCGCTGGGATAATTAGGTAAAAATAAATGCAGATTATAAGACCATCAAAGTGTTTTTTGACCTTGCATGCATATTAGACTGTTGTTGGAGACCCTTACAACCTAAATATGACCCTATTTCATGTATAATATGGGCTCTTTAAAACAAGATAGATTGAGAAAATTATTATGTGTGTGTGTGTGTGTGTGTGTGTGTGTGCGTGCATGCGTGCGTGCGTGTGTGTGTGTGTGTGTGTGTGTGTGTGTGTGTGTGTCTTGTTACTCCAAAACAATGTCACTAATTTAAAGAGCGCCTATTATGGGTTTTTGAAAATGACCTGTGGTACACAGCTCTAAGTGAAGTGAAATATCAAGCTAGGGCTTAAATCTGAAAGTTATATTACTGGAAAGATATTACTGGAGGTGTGAAGGAAAGTTAGTGTTATTTTCCCCTACCCAAAGATGAGGCAGTGAAGAGTGTGTGGTTGAGGTTTATTTTTGCAAAAATATAGCCCAGCCTTATGCTGTTCCCATCAATTTTCTGACGAGTGCTTCAGCAATCTGCACACTTACAACGGGGAATTCATCGGCCGTTTGTTAAAGGAAGGATCAGAAAAGACTATCAATGTATGGGACTTTGTCAGAGCTTGACAGGAACTTTACATGGATCAGTGGATCATGGATCAGTTTCTTCCACCATTTCACAAGTGTAAGTAAGTGTAAAATGGCTGCCTTCTCGTTTTCTCTAGCTTGCAAATTATGTATTTAATGTGTTTTGTTACTTGTAACCACTTGTACTCTATTTGGTTAACTCTTTATATTGTCATATCGCATCTAATGCTACGTTAAAAATGCGACGCGTGCCACTTTGTTTACGGATTTAAATGCGTTTGTGAGCTCGCGTTCCACTGCCGTTGTCATTTGTTGTTGCCACCGTCAGATGTTCTTACACACGTGCAGATTAGCTTCACGCTAAGGAGGGGTTTGGGAACAAATGAATTGCTGAACGAATCATATAGGAGTGGCTGGGATAATTAGGTAAAAATAAATGCAGATTATAAGACAATGAAAGTGTTTTTTTGACCTTGCATGTATATCAGCCTGTTGTTGGAAACCCTTACAACCAAAATATGGCCCTATTTATTGTAAACAGGAGCTCTTTAAATCATTGCTACTTCTGAAGTTGAATGATTTTGTTGCATTGGAAGTTAAATGTAAGCCAAGATCAAGCTAACCCAACCAAATAATTCAGTCTTGTGTTAAAATATCACATCATTCAGATATGCAAGTGATTGTTTGTTAATTAGTTGTATTAACTTTTCTTTTTCCTTGTGTTTCTGTAGGAACAGAATTTAGTGATACGGTGTGCCATAATTGTCCTGCTGAATCATATTCAGATGGTTCTTTCTGCAAATTACATACAAAGTAATTATCTACTTCATCACTATTTTACACCATTGATTTTCCACAGATTCCACCATTAGAGCTACAGTGTCTTATAAACACAAAGGCAACCTGAATTTTATCATCTTTCTCCAACAGCTGTGAATCTCTTGGCAAACAAACAGTCAAGGCAGGAACCGAGACGTCTGATGCTGAATGCAGTAGTGAAACATCTTATATACCTATTGTGATTCCATCTGTGTGTGTAGTCATGTTGTTAGCTGCTGTTGGTATATTTTGGATTGTAAAGAAAAAAAGATATCAAACCGTTTCACAGGGTCAAGCTGACTTGTAGAAGTTAGTTTCACATATACTGTTACATCTGTTCAAATAAAATTTGACTTCCAATTTTGACTGAATTGCTCAATGGTTAGCACTGTCGCCTCACAGCAAGAAGGATGCTGATTCGAGTCATAGCTGGGCCAGTTGGCATTTCTGTGTGAAGTTTACATTTTTTCCCTAGTGTTTGCTCTTTCCTTAGCTCTAAAGTGGGTTAAAGATAGCAAACCAAATAAAGCAGTGATTGCATCTGACTCAAGCTCAGCACTTGATAGTATAAAAAATTAATATCGGAGTCACGACAGGATATCATTTATAGGTGTCAATGGGAATGAGTTGGCAGACAAGTTGGCTAAACAAGCAGCACAGCAAGTAACAATAGACACTGACATCAAATACAGCAAGTCAGAAATCATAAGTATGGTTAAAACTAAAGTATTGGGAAAATGGCAAAATATATGGAACAGTGGTAGCACAGGACATCACCATACAGAACAAAGTCAAAAGAGGTATGGAAACAACGAAAAGCAAATGAGTAGACAACATCACACGACTGAGGTTTATTTATACAGCACTCAATAATATATCACATAAGATTAATAAACATGCCAATAGGATGTGTGAATGTAATAACAACCAGGAGACTATAGAACATGTATTTATGCACTGCCCAATATATCACATAGAATAAAAAATAGAGTTAAAAGAAGTTGAACCTAACATGAAGAACATTTTAAAGTTGAGCACAGGTGATGTTTGTTTTAGCTATGTATAAGTTCTTGAAAGGCACAGGGTTAACTCATAATTTAGTATTTAGTAGAGTAGTTGTTTATTGCAAAATATGCATAATATGCAAAGGAAAATAAAAAATAGTTAGTTTTTTTTTTTTGCTTCACTATAAGAAATGTGTTAGTTAACTCCTGGTCCACACTCCAATCCAGATAGAGGCGGTAATGCTCCAAAAAGCTGGTTGCCAACCGCTATAAAAATCACAAGAAGAACAGAAACAGATTGTTATAGTCATCTCAGTTAAAAATATATATTTCAAAATGCACAGAAACAGTAAAATGTGTAATTTTTTTGAAGAGTACAGGTTTAATTAACAGGATTTAACCATTAAACCCAAAAGATGAAGAAGAGTTTGAATTTCCAACAAAACCTGAGAATTATAGACCAATTGCATTAACATCCCATATAGGTAAAATTATGGAACGTATGGTGACAGATATGCTGAGTTATTTATAAGAAAAGAAGGAAATAATAACCAAATATCAAAGTGGATTGAGGAAAGGGAGGAGGACAATGAACCCAGTATTAAGATGAGATAAGGAAATCTCAGATAAATAGGGTATCAATTGTGGCAGTTTTTCTGGACGTTGAGGCCTTCGTTGAGGCCTATGACATGATGTGGAGAGAAGGGTTGATGATTAAGTTACATCTGTTGGGAATAGGAGGTAGGGCCTTTAATTGGATAAAGGATTTCCTGAGTGGGCGCTCCATTCGAGTGAAAATTGGAAAATAATTATCTAATAGTTATGTTATAGAAAATTGAACCCCTCAGGGTAGTGTTATCAGTCTTTTGCTCTTTAATGTTATGATAAATGATATATTCTCAGAAGTAGATAATGGAATTGGTAGATCGTTGTTTGCAGATGATGGGGCAATGTGGAAAAGGGAAAGATCATAAAATATACAGTAAGTAAGATCCAGGAAGCAATTAGTCAGGTGCAACAATGGTCAATAAGATCTGGTTTTAGATTTTCAAAAGAAAAATCTTAAGTGGTCTACTTTACTAAGAAAATGGTGGGAGTATACATGAATCTTAAATTGTACGGTCATGTTTTGGAGAAGGTGGAATCTAAGTTAACATAGAGTGATCACATTAATAAAAGTTACCGGGAAATGTAAAAAGGTTTTAAATGTGATGAGATGTCTCACAGGAGTGGATTGGGGGGCAAGTAAGCAGTCATTGAAGGAGATATATGTTGCACTGATTAAGTCAGTGATAGATTATGGCTGTAGTTTATAGAGATGCTGCTAAAACAACAATAGATAAACTAGAAGTAATGCAAACCAAGCACTTAGAATATGTAGTGGAGCTTTTCGAACATCACCAGCTGTTTCATTGCAAGTAGAGATGTATGAGATGCCATTAAGATTAAAAAGGGAACAGTCAATTATTGGGCTAACCTGCAAAATAGATCCCACCCTACTTGAAAAATAATGCAGGAATGTTGGGAAAATAAAAGGAGTAAAATTTTAAGTTTTGGTTGGGTATGTGAAGAAATAGGGAATGAGATGGATTTGCAGGAAATGGAATTCAGTCCAACAGTTCCGATGCCAGCCAGGCCTTTGTGGTTTCTTGAACAACCTATAGTAGATTAGACGATGTTAAATAGTCACATAAAAAGAAGAGAGGAGATGAATTTATATGAAGTGTTATATAAATATTGGAAGTAGGGATATTTGGAGTGTCGAGCTATTTACGCAGATGGGTCAAAGAACTCTCAAAATGGACAAACTGAGGTGGCATTTGGAATACCAGAGTTGGGAATCAGTGTGCAGAAAAAATTAACTAATAATTTATCTGTATTTACAGTAGAAATTGTAGGTATATGGCTGGCCCTAAAGTGGATTGAAAAATTCAGACCTGTTAAGATTGTAATATGCTCAGACCAGTTGTTCTAGGTAATTTACAAACATTTAAATCGCAATCAAGACAAGACGAGGTACTTGAATGCTGAACACAAATATGTCAGCTCGGGATAAAGGCAATATTTACATGGGTACCAGCATATGTTGGGATTAAAGGAAATTTAGCAAAGCAAGCCAGTAGCAGAACAGAAGTTGAAGTGCACATAAAAATAAGTAAAGCAGAAGCTAAAACAATCAATGATTTGGCTAAAAATTATGGGAAAATGGCAAAAAAAAGTTGGGATGATGAGAAGAAAGAAAGGCATTTATACAGTATTCAACAAAAGGTTGGGCTAGAGAGGGCTATTTGAAGAAATCGAAAAGAAGAAATTATCATAACTAGGATGAGGATTGGACATTGTAGATTAAACAAGTACTTGATAGGTAAACACATATCTGGAAGGTGTGAATATTGTATATCATTGAATTAGTGGAACATGTGGTGCTTGAGAGTAAAAAGTATGACAATGAAAGGATAAAGTTAAAAGAAAAACTAAGGGAAATGGGGTTTCAAGGGTGCAGCCTAAAAGATATACTATAGGATAAACATCAAGCGACATTAATTCACAATTATTATAATTCTTAAAGGTTACTGGTATAGCAAATAGGATATAGAGTGAAATATGTATACTTATGGTATGAAAAGAATAAAAAGAAGAAATCGGTGGTGAGGGGAATTAATAATAATAGGGTACAGTATTTATCTCTGTCCAAATCCGGTCCTCACTCCAGTCACAAGGGGGCGGTAATGCATCAATAAAGTTGGATGCCAACCGCCGTTGGAAGAAGAAATATTGATAGGTGTAAATAGTAGCTGCGTCTCAATTGGTCGCCGTCACTTCACCTCAGCTGAATCCGGCAGATTAGCCACTGATCTCGGCATATTCATCGTATTTTTGTTCTGTTTTATGTGGCTTTACACAGTCAGCTGCCTTTGGACTTATTTCTTACAATTATCAGATAATATGGGATGCTGTGTGCATTTAATTGTGCTCACAAACCATTCACGTGGCCTCGTTTCCCATGTGAGTAAAGTTATTTACTTATACACCATCTCTATAAATGTATGTGTTTTATTTAAGATCATTTATCATTTATAATGTTCTTTAGGGCTGTAAAGCACTCCAGAATGTGACAGATTGATTAGCTGTAGGCTATAAAACAGTCATCTGAAGCGTTATCATATAGTGTTATGCTGGAGTTCATCAATAGTCTTGCATTTACTAACACACACTATATCTGAAGTGTTTGGAAGTAATTCGCGTTTTCCTCCTGTATAAAACATCCTAAGAGCAATGTTTAGTGGCTTAATGTATGACTACAGTGTTTTTGAAAGTCTAAACACTTTATTGATATAGTGTACAGCCAAGCACATGTGGTCAGAACACAAACGAGTCGCAGTTAATAAAGTATTAAGCGTTTCTCCCAAAGTAAAGTCTGTCTGCCAGGTCCAAGCAAAATTCCAGCAGGTGTCTGTAGCTCCGCCCACTCTCCGCCTCTTTGCCCTTGTTTGGTATCCCGCCGTGGGTGCGATGACGCGCGAACAAAATGGCGACGGTTGGCCGCGCCTACTTGTGGCTTCTTTTGCGCTCTTCAGAAACCTATGGGTGACGTCACGGATACTCCGTCCATATATTTTACAGTCTATGTTCAGAAACCTATGGGTGACGTCACAGATGCCACGTCCATATATTGTACAGTCTATGCTTTAGCTGCGTCTCAAATTATACACTATTTTTAAAAAGAAATTCATAATAGACGGGCAGTTTTCTCACTGAGAGATTTATTTTACTGGAGTCAAGCACACATTACATGCAGAATGCTGACAAATATGGAGGAGCAGGTCATGCAGGCCACTTCTTAAATCTCAGAATTATATAATGTTGCAAAATGATTTTAAATAATTAGTTTGTCTTTATAGGATTAAGAAACTTCAATGTTCTCATGTAGCAAATAAGCTTCACATAAAATTAATGCAACGCTTAAATGAAATGGCTTACCGCATGCATGATTTACCATTAGCACAAGGACATCCAGTAATTAGAGATACTATACTTCATCCTTTTATTTGAATTAAAATAATGGTTCACCCAAAAATAATAATATACTCTCTCAAGTGGTTCCAAACCTTGATGAGGTTTCTTTCTTTCTTCTGTTGAATGCAAAACATATGTTGAAGAAAGCTGAAAATCTACAACCATTGATATCCATAGCAGGGGGAAAATGCTATGAAATTCAATGATTACAGGCTTTCAGCTCATAAAGGTTTAGAACAAATAAAGGGTGAGTAAAGTATGTTGACAGAATTTTCAGTTACTGGGGAACTGTTCCTTTTAGTATGTAAACATGTCTATCCGCATCTTCTTGCACAGACCAGATGGCACACACTAGGGAAACATGATAATATACCTGTCATATTGCACTCTACATTATCATTTGAATAAAACCTATACACTCCTTCAAGCTGGAATCATGGCAGAATAGTTTGTGGATTCACTTTGCAGAGCCTCTGAAGTTATAAGAGAAACATGCTAAATGTGCAGTGGTGAATTATGGCTCAAGAGGACTGGAATTGAGAACCAATGGTTTAGTGTGTCTCAAGCCTTGGTGAGCCTTGATGGTTTCACGTGTAGCTCCTTTACTAAAAAAAATTTAATTTTATCTAAATGACTAGAAAATTGCATATGATTCATGTGTTTTTTCCTCTTAAAGACAATGGGCTGAGAGAAAAGCAGACCTGTACTTCAACATCAAATCCAGTGTGTGGACCTCTGACAGATCATGACTGTGAAAAGGCAATGAAACACTCAACCTGCTCACCTGGACAATACATCAACCAAACTGGCCAGTGTATTTTCATCAATTGTACTATCACAATAAACTAATGGTGACATTTTATAACAATAAAACATCATTTTATAACTTCTCATATTGATCTAAAGATGTGGTGGTGGTCTTTTTAGATCTTCATGATGGAGAGTATTTGCTTGTGACTGATAAATTACTTGATAAACTATCTTTCAAGAGTTCACACTTAGCTGATGATTAATTATATGCTTGTTTTGCATGCTGTCCTGGGAGAGAGCCCTGTGCTCATAAGATCCTTGAGCCCGAGGCTCCCTCCTGTTTACAAGGCGAGAGGGGAGTTTGACCTCAGGTAGATCTCGAGAACTCCCCTGCTGTAGTAACTAATGAACATATAGTGATTGCTCTTAAGAGATAACTACTTACTAGGAGCATGTCTTCGATGCCGATTTGGATTAGTAAATTAACTTGCGTTGCATGCTTCTGGATGGTGGGAGGAAACCTGGGACCACAGGGGAACCCATGTGAGCGCAGGGAGAACGTGTAAACTCCACACAGAAACGTCAACTGGCTTGGTAAGGACTAGAACAGCCATGGGCAAACTCGATCCTCGAGGGCCTGTGTCCCTGCAGAGTTTTGCTCCAACACTAATCAAACACACCTGAACACCCTAATTAGTGTCTTCAAGATCACTAGAAAGCTACAAGCAGGTGTGTTTGATTAGGGTTGGTGCAAAACTATGCAGGACACCGGCCCTCCAGGATCGAGTTTGCCCATCCCTGGACTAGAATCAGAGACGTTCTTGATGTGAGGCAACAGTGCTAACCACTGGGCCACCATGCCACCCATCTAGGAAAGGAGTAGGGGGTGGAAGGGGGGATTCTTCAAAACAAAGATGGCTGTCATATGGAACTTAGGGTATTTATTGTGGCTTAGGAATTGTCTGATTGGTGAATCATAAATTGAATAATGCGGGGCCAGCTGCAAGCAATCACAAGCACGTGATCCTCTTGAAATTACTTTATAAATAAACTTCACAATTTTACCAAAAAAAAAAAAAGCAATAATCATTTTGAGATAGTTATGTGGTTAATTTTTTACATCAGATGCTATAGAACGACAAAACTACTACCAATGCAAAAACTATTTACCTTTATTGCTGATAAAACACAAAAACTAAATCTTTGTCTCCATTTACTTCTATAGGAACAGAATTTAGTGATACAGTGTGTGTGATGACTGTCCTATTGGTTCATTTTCTGATGGAACATTCTGCAAAATGCATACCCGGTAAGTATCATTTTTTGCAATGCTGACTTTCAGCACATGAAATGTATTTATATCAAATATATAACATTTGTGTGCAGCACGGTGGCGCAGTGGGTAGCACAATCGCCTGAGTGTGTATACAGTAGATGTTTCTCAGAGACTGGTTGCAGCTGGAAGGGCATCTGCTGCGTAAAATATGTACTTGGTGCTGGATAAGTTGGCGGATCATTTCGCTGTGGCGACCCCAGATTAATAAAGGGACTAAGCCTAAAAGAAAACGAATGAATGAATGAATATAACATTTGTTGTAAATTTTGCTTTAATTGAGTTTGCGGTTAAATTAAGCTCTTCTCATAATAAGATATTCAACTTGAACATCTCTTTCTCTTTCTAACAGCTGTGAATCTCTTGGCCAAAAAACAGTTAAAGCAGGAATAGAGATCTCTGATGCTGAATGTGGTAGTAGAACACCTTTAAAACGGATGGTGATTCTGTCTGTGTGTGGGGTGTGTTTTTGTATTGTAAATATTGGAGTTATTGTGAAGATTAGAGTAAATGAACAGTTAAAGACACAACAGAATTCTTGATGGTATTAAAATGTCTCTGTGCTTTTTAATATTAATCAAACATAATGAGGGGCTTATTCACTCCTCTTGACTGTATACCTACACTAACTAAAACATGCCCACCAACACCCCACACACCAACAACGATTTACTGACGACACCAACAGGAATGTGTACTGGGTCCTAACTAAATAGTCTCCATGTTATCTCCATGTTTTTGTCCTATAGCCATCACCTGAAATTCCTATTTTACTCTGACAGAGATGATCACCTTAGGTACACTTAATGTGCTTTATTCAGTGTTAAATGCAAATAATGTTGGATAGCAGTAAGTGAACTAGTCGGTGTTGTATTTCAATGTTTCTGACTGTAGTGTTGTGTCTGGTGCTGATAGCCAAATTTCTTATCCCTGCAAATTTTGTCATGTTGTTAGGACACATTATAATGTTTACATTCACCATTACAATCACCTAAATGTTTACATTTGTAATATGTAAATTATTAAATAGAAATGTTTGCATAGTGTATACAATCTTTCATTGTTTCAATCGCCTTTCGTTTTATAGAAAATCGATGAGTATGACCATTATTGGGAAATAAACGCTATTTCCTTGTTAAAAGAAAGAAAACAGGGTACTTTGCTGGAGAACTTGCACTTACAATAATAAGAGTAATCATGTAAACATGAAACTGCTTTTTTCTGCTTTTCTCCTAAACACCAAACAATACAGACTTTCAAAACAAAGTGACTATCGATATTTCTTACAATAAAATCACAGACATTTTGCCTAAATTGCTTAACAAAAGGACAATCTCAAAACAAATGTATGCGTTTCAAGGCAACTGGCACAAAAAGAGCAATTAAAGTCACTGTCTGATTTAATTTAATTTGTTTTTTTTTTGGCTCTGTAAACTTTGAATGATACTTCCTTTATGTTATTTGTAATTAAATATTGATTAGGAGTTAACCATACCTTTTTCCAATCAATATTGTCTGTCAGACAATTCCAGTGTGAATAAACATGAGGCAAAGATATTGACTTGTTGAAATAAAGCTCTTACTACGTTGATGTGTGCAGAAAAGCATATATTACCTATATTGAAACTTATTATATTAGGCAGAGGCATCTGATGGATGTTCATTATTATCTGATGCCTAAACAATACAGACTTTAAAAGAAATAGCCCCAAAAACGTTGGCATAATACCCTGATGTTGCATGAATCTAATAATATGCCAGACATTCACCATAAGTGAAAAGAAAACCATTTTAATTTAAAATAAATAACAAATCATTGCTTCCAAATTATTATATTTATCTTTGTTCCACATATCATATAGTATCTATGAGTCGAAAAATTGTGTCTGTGTATCAGAGACCATAATAAAAATGCCTGACGGTGAAATTATTATTGGTATTTATAATTACAGCTGAGGAAAAACGTTATGCCACTGAATTTTGAGAGAATATAGAAGGAAATAAAACACCAGTGAAAATTATAGCAGTTCTTATAGTTGACCACTAGGTGGGGACCTTATGCAGTGGTTGGGAAAATAGTTTTGTTGAAAAACATGTTCCCAGTGTTGCCAGCCACCTTAGCAATTTTGTTGCTAGATTTAGCAACTTTTCACACTACACATATATAACATTCAAGTTAAATTGCTAGCTCAGATTGTTTTTCATAACTATTAATTAACTGGTATTTCTTAACATTTATAATTGTTGGTAATTTAGGTATTAATAAATTCCAATAGTGCTATAATTGTTGTCACTTTCACAAATGTGTTAATTTCACAAGTTAAAAAAGTACACAAGCTGTGATTGTTAAAAACAATGTAACTTTTTATTTTTAGTGTTATATTTAAAAAAAAAAGTCTTATCAAAAAGTAATACTTTTACAAATAGTCAACTATATTTTTCATACAAATCTAAATGGACATATTTCAAATAATGTTATTGCTGAGACGGCCAGTCAATTTGAGAAAACATTAGATTGTATTCTACATAAAGATGTTGTTTTGAGTTGCGATTACGCAATGACGTCTTCACGCAAAGTAATATGTTAATAAGAACTTATTGTGTAATTTGATGTAATGTTTTAATATAATGTAACGCGACACGATGAAGAGGTATGTTAAATGCGTGTTTAAAACATTAGCAAACATGAAACTTAAACATTTTTAATTAGATTATGGTCGATGAATGTATTTAAATACGTAAACAAATTGATGTAATATAACAGCAACGTGTTAGTTTGATTCACTTTTAGCTAACTATGTGCAAGATAGCTACATGTTCTATATCTCACTTTGTTATGTAGGCTAATTTTCTTTTACTTTTTTGTCTGTCTTTAGCTATTCCTAGTAAGATATTTTTCTAACCTGTTCTAATCTTTTTATTTTTAATAATTTCATATTTTTAAATAATTGAATAGTGAATTTTGCAGCAACGTTAGAGTGTATATAATTGTCCAAAAAATAATTTTTATATATATATATATATATATATATATATATATATATATATATATATATATATATATATATATATATATATATATATATATATATATATATATATATATATATATATATATATATATATATATATTTAACTCTGCACACCCACAAAAATTACATGTATGTTGTGCTGGGAATTAAAAGTTGTTACTCTCAGCAAGGGAGTAATTATATATTTAATAATTTATTTAAAGATATATATTTTCTCATAGATTAGACAATACACTAGCGTGGTCTGGGTTGTCAGCCAAATCTACACCACAACAACACTACAGTATTCCTCCAAATTTAACTTTCTTAAATTCACATTGAAATAAATCTAAAAAATCTTAAAAGATCTGAAAATTGAATTGATTTTATTTTAAACTTTAAAATTGCATTGCATTAAATTATATTTAATATAATGCAATCCTGTTCTAGTTTAAACAATTAAACTATCATATATCTATAAATGCGTGGAGAAACTAACAATTATAAATGGTCTACTAGTTTTGTTCATATACAGTAGCTATACAGTACATTTTAAATATTAGCATGAAAGTTTTCGTTGCATTCATATTGTTTATCACTTATTGTATCAGAATTTTTATTGTAACAATTTGTTACAAAGAAAGTAATTAAATGTGTTAAATATGGGGAAGTCAGGATCACAATTTGTAGCTGCAAATAACAAAAAATAAATAATAATGACTTGGTCCTTTTGTTATACCCCAATCTGTCAACATATCCTGGGAGATTCTTAAATCATAAATCAAATGTTTAAAAAATATATTTAGATATGTTTTGCATAGGCCCAGATAATATATAAAATGGCATGAATTTTTTTTGGTGCTTATTTTCCATTCCTTACTGTTTCTGAGGATTACATTTCTTTTAATATTCCATACTAGTCAGAAACTCTTAAGTGAGAAAATTATTTTTGCAAAGTATTTATACATAACTTTATTTTTTTATTAATCAGTGAGCATGAAGAATTTGATGCAAGGATTCAGCTTCATTTAAAGAAAACTGGCAATCTCTAGTGATATTGTTGTCAATAAATAAATGTAAAAAAAATCTAATGTTGTCTGGGTTTTTGTTTGTCAGGTAGCTAAATGGTCCTTGGAATTTTAGAAAGTAGCGAATTGTTTGTCTAAACGTTCTGCAGCTGTCTGGTGGTCAATACTACTGCATTCTCATCAAAGCATATCAATAATCCATATTACACTGTATTGTTTGGTTATAATTTTGTTATTTTCAGAATGCAACTTTATATATAAACAATACAACAAAATGCATAACTCTATATGAAATCGTATAACTAGGCTACAATTAACCATTACACTATCCAACTATTTGTGTTTTTAATTTTTCTAATTAAATAAATCTAAATTATATTGCAATTGCGCTTTTGCATATCTGAAATTATTTGGTGAGTGTATTAATTGTGCATATTCTATAGTGAGTATATATATATATATATATATATATATATATATATCATCTTAGTGTATATATTTAGCGTAATATAATTAAAAATATATATTTATGAACAGGATATTTAATAATCTGGGAGCGTTGACTTCAAATGTAGTATTTGGCCATGTATCTTTTATCCCCCTACTGGACGCATCAGGAACAACAGGGGCGTAAAACTATCTAGGTCGTAAAACTGTCTAGCCCGTAAAACTGTCTGGATCCAGTCTGCAATGGCTCAGACCTGCACGCTCAGACGGCTAGACCGTACACAAAGAAAACATAACAGACCATCTAATTGTAGGATTAAGTGTAATAAACTAATTCAGGATCTTAATAATATCACACTTGGTTATAATCGCTCTGTTATAAAATATAAAAAGCAAACAATAATGTCACATTAAAATGCATTACTATAGTTAATAATTTAAGCAATAATATAGTTATAAACTGATTATCTTACTACTAAACTGTAGCAACTGTTAGTATTATATATACACACACACACACACATACATATATATATATATATATATATATATATATATATATATATATATATATATATATATATATATATATATATATATATATATATATATATATATATATATATATATTATTTTCAATTAATTAATAACAGTTCATTTGTTGTAAATTTGCTAAATTTGTTGCAACTATAATTACAACAAATTACCAGTACTTTATGGTTTAAAAACAATATATTGCTTACTATAATTTACTAGTATTTAATGTGGAAAATCATTAATAAGAAAATATTAGAAAATTAAGCAAATAAACACTTTTAAATCGTTTGAGTACAATAGTAATATAGTGTATAAAGATGTATTCTTGCCTTATTTGCTTCATGATAAATGAATCCATTATATAAATAAAGCTGTCCAATTTAGATTGTTCAGCAAGGCCAGCAAACGAGTATCTGCGATATTGACTCTGTCAGATAATAATGACTGATCATCTATGAGTAATGATGACTGATAGAACACTGTTCAGTCTATTAACTTACATTGAACGGCAATCGGAAATAACGCTCCGCCCGTTTCGATCGTAATATTTGTGAAATAGTAAACACTATTGTTTATTGTGTACAATATTTATTAACAATATATAAAATTATATTGATGACGAGGTTCGAGAAGACGTTAATAACATTAACACTAAATTGTTGGAGATTATTGGTGTAGATCTGTCTAGATCCAAGTCTGCACTCTCCCCCTGCTTGGTGTAAGCATGCAGTTGAGGTCTCTGGTCCACACTCCGGAGCTGAAGGTGGCGGTAAGGCACCAAAACGCTGGATGCCAACCGCCCTAAAATTATAAGAAGAAAGAGTTTGAATTTCGACCGCGGAAGATGAATGCTATGTGTGTAAGTTTCTGGCTAAAGTATTATTCGATTTAATTTAAGTAACGTTTTTATAAATAACTGCAATCAAAAAATGCATTGATTCATTACCACTATACAGCTCGCTAAATGTTTAATAATTTACATGGTCTGATTGAAATTGAAAATCTTAACTGTTTGATCAAAACCGCATCCGTCCGGTTCAATAACTTATTTTTCAACCACTTACTGCTGATAACATCAAATCTCTGTGCTTCTACTACCACCAGCCCATACTGCACTTAACCGCAAGTGTAGGATATTGTAGTAGTACTAGACTGTGTAGATTTAAATTGTTTAAAAAACATACCTTTTTCGTTTATAAATTATTTGATTTGTACTTAAAAGATCACTGTCTGTCTGTCTGTCTGTCTGTCTGTCTGTCCAGGGTTTTTCCTGGCTCAAAAAAAGGTGGTGGGGGTGTCTTGATTTAAATTGTTAAAAAAATATATATCTTTATTGTTTATGAATTATTTAATTTGTATTTAAATGAGTTTTCTCTATCTATCCATCTATATATTTATCATATAGATTTTATTTATTCTATTTTATTCTATTTTGACCCTGATTTTATTTTTTATTTATTTCGAGCAGAAAAAAATCATCAACAAAACAATTCTTTAAACAAAATACATTTCATCATGGTCGAAATAGAGCAGCATGAAGCACAACTATCATTTTCCCCACCCCATTACCAGACAACAACAATCGTTTATTACTTCAACTTATTTCTTCTTTTACTTATCTCTTATCTCTTTTTACATGAGATTTGAGCTTTGCATGAGACATATTTTATCCTTCTGGCATCTTTGACATATCACATGTTTGATTCCAGTTGTACATTTACATTTTATAACATACACCTAAAAATTACACAGCATTGCAAACAGCCATTAATTGAAATTTCATCATACCTTTCTCATTTTATTCTTTTTCAATCACCTCTATTCATCATTGTATTCCTTTAATAATATATATTTATACAACTTTTTATATTGAACAATATCCTGACCTTATTTGAGACTCTGTTCTAGACTGTTTTTATAAATTCACATCACATACAGGCATACACAATTTATTTCAGATTCAGTTCTTCTCTCAAATTATATCCCTCTTGTCTATCTCTAAAATACATTTGTATGTATTTCGGAAGTAATTTGTTCCTAGCTTTAAACATAGATTGTGCTGTTTTAAATTTAACCAAATCATTAAACTTAAGTAGCTTCAATTTAAAAAATAAAGGATTTGTATGCTCCAAGTATCCCGCATTTTCTATCAGTCTCATTACTTTTTTCTGCATTTCTGCACTGTAAATTAGATTTATATGTATTCCCCCAAACTTCAACACATTAACTCGTATATGGCAACACAAGTGTGTTATATAATATATGCATTTATTTATTGTCCAGGATAAATCTTGCTTTAAACACTATTGCTACAGTTTTTTACAAATTTTGATATCACATTATTTATTTGCGGTTTCCTACAAAATTTTATGATCCAATACAACACCAAGAAACTTAATTGCGTATACTCTTTCAATAACTTCAGATAAGATAACCAATTTACATTCACAATCTTTATATTCACATTAATAATAATAAGTTTACTTGTTCATCTTTGGATAGCTGTTAAATAGTTATTTAAATGGTTTGTGTTTCTATTCTCAAAACTGTTTGACATGTTTCTTTTCCAGGTATGTAAGGGGGAAAGATGAGAAAATGATGTCCACTTGACCAGTGATATTATGTACACACGCTATACTTTTATTCATCTATCAACAGTACTACCTCTCCTCTTCACCATAAACATTGAATTTAGTATAGCAAGATGTAATAATGCAGAATATGAAATTAATGGAGAGTGCTGCCCAATGTGTGATCCAGGTAAGTCAAGTTGTCTCATTATCTTCTCTACTAATGAGCACTTTAACTGTAGCATAATATGTAATAAAACAGACTTCTAACTTTTGACCATGTGATTACCTACCCACCTTTACACGTGACAACACATTTTCCTGTGTTCCACATGTGATTGCACATTTAAAGCTTATATGGGTGTTTTTAAAAAAGAAAAGAAGTTGGCAGAAACTATATATGCCTATGTGGGGCTATTTTATAGTCATAATAATAAATAACAATGAATGATAGTGTAATTCACCCTCATTGATGTGCAGGCAACGTTGTTGATATCTATATATCTATTCATATAGCCTAGTACTGTTATTTAAAAATCTCCATGTGCATTTTATTTTTCATCATATGACCTCTTTAAGCTAACTAAATGATAGATCTAGTATAGTTTCAGAATCCACACATTTACTTACCCCACATTCCAGAATTAAGTAATTCCCAGTCATGTTTGAGGAAGTTTCCTGAAACTATACACAATCAATAACATGAGGACGCTTCCTGAAACCACAAACTTACAATCAATAAAATGATTTTAAGACAGCTTCCCTCATGTAAAGCAAGACTTACAAAAATGTTAACACAACCACTAAAACCACCTGAGGAATTTCCATAACGGTTGTGGTGCATATGTATTTTTAAGACCTGATCTTTAATGAAAAATTGTCTTTTGCGTGTGTTGGATATAATTTCTGCTATATATACACAGCATAATGAACTGGGTATTTGTGCAGATTTTCTGATTCAGTTTAGTTAAATTCAGATTTGCAAAAAAAATTATTACGATGATGAGCAAAACACTGGCATTTACAAGACTAGCAGAGTTTTATAAATACATGTTCGTTTAGACTAAAAACAGCCATCACATAAAAAACAAGATCACAATTAACTGGAAAATCTATGCTAATAATCAAAGTTTTAGAATGGTATTTTTAAAAATGTTTTAAAAGATGTCTCTTCTGCTTACCAGCACTGCATTAGTTTGTTTCAAAATAGAATAAAAATGTTGTGTACATTTGAAATATAATAGTCATGTCATGAAAAAGATTTTAAAAAATGTTAAATTACTATCAATGATGAAAACATTGAATACTCTTTAATGTATATGAAAAGACAGAATCTAGAATAAAATGATTTGTAACATTTCACAACATTTAAAATGGTCTAAATTAAAAACAGGAATCTTGAAATTATAAAAAAAATGTTTTGCAGTATTATTGTTTTTGCATTAAATAATTGCAGTCTTGGCAAAAAAAAGACATTTCAACATATTTTAAAGTTTCTGAATTGGTAGCTTGTATTTTTGCTTTTCTCTTACAACTTTTTAACTTATTTTTATTATTTTGATTATTTATTCCAAACTGTTATCAGAATTTTTTTTTGCCAAGTGTTTTAATGGCAAGGAATTTCTTGCACCATTTAAAAATCCCATGTACTAAACATTTACAAGATCTAAGGATAACAGAAGATAAGAAATACACAAAAATGCATACAATAAATACAGCATACATAATTACACAGATACATGTACAAGGTGTTGCACAGAACATAAGTAATGAATGTTTTAGAAATATTATTTATGTTTTTTAGGAAAAAGAGTTAAAAGCCACTGTGATAAGGACACAAGCACAACATGTTATTCATGCCCTGTGATGACCTACACCAGTGTTCCCAATGGATTCACTGAATGTCTGCCATGCTCTGTCTGTGATCCCAGTGAGTAAAAATTCTTTTTTTTTTTTGTCTTTTAGTAATTCAGGGTGCTTCCATGTCAGCCACTGCTTTTCATATATTGTTATTGTTTTGTTTTGTTTAGTTTTTTTTTTTTTTTTACTTGCAGACAGTTGATTAATTTGTTTCCTTTCTTGTCAAAGATAACGGGCTGAGAGAAAAGCAGGCCTGCACATTAACATCAGATACATTGTGTGGACCTCTGACAGATTATTACTGTGTAGACCAACCCTTCAACTGTAAAAAGGCCATAAAACATTCAACCTGCTCACCTGGACAATACATCAACCAAACCGGTCAGTCTGTTATCATGATTTAGGAGCATTACAGAATTTGTTTTTAGTTTTATAATCCCAGCAAATTCTAAATACAAACGCACTTTTATTCAAAGGCATAGTTCACCCTAAAATGACCATTTATACACAGTTTACTCTGCCTCAGGTGGTTCCAAACCTTGGACTAGAGCGCTGAAACCTGTAACCATTGACTGTCACAGTAGGAAAAACAAATACTATCGAAGTCACCGATTTTCAGCATTTTTTCAAATATCTTCTTTTGTGTTCAACAGTTAAAAGAAACTTATAAAGGTTTGAAACAAACAAGCTTTTCTATTTGCAAAACTAGAATGAAAATTGTTATAAAAACATTTTTTGTATGCGGTTAAAGTAAATAAATATTCGTGGATTGACAGCATGATTGCCAAGCTACTTTAAATTACTTGTCATAGTTTTCTTTTTTTAATCCACAGGGTTAAGATTTTGATATATTGCATCAATTGTATTTATACAGTTGGGTATAGATATTTTTTTACTCATCCAAATTTGTTATTTTAATGATAAAATCTGCTAGGATGATGAAACAGATTAAGCACAATTTTGCGTGGTGCAGGTGCAATAAAGGAAAAAAAATGTTTGGCCCAATCCCAATTCAATTTCATACCCCCTACACCTTCACCAGGACAACGCTCTGAAGGGGTAGGGATGAAATATTCCCCTAAGAAATGAGGCACCATTACACATACACATCATCATATATCATCACTCGCTCACCTTTCACACAAGATTGTCTGCGGTAATCTTTTCAGAAAGTGCCATCACACTAACATTTAACAGATTACCATTACCAAAGATATTTTCTGCTATATTTAGACAGTAGAAAACTCTTTCATTTTAAGTTCAAGAATAAGCTTGCTGATTTTGTCAATTGTAGTTTTTTTTTTTTCAAAACATACAATTGGTAGAGATGAGAAATAATGAACTGTATTGTGTATTTACACAGTGCTCATATTCTATAATCATAAGAAAACAACATTAACGTTTTCCCAGACGAGCTGTAAATCTGCCTATTCATTCATTTTTCCTGTTTAGTCCCTGATTTATCAGGGGTCGCCACAGCAGAATGAACCACCAACTACTCTGGCATATATTTTACGCAGCGAATGCCTATCCAGTGACAATCCAGTACTGGGAAAAATCTGCCGATATTAGATGATATTCTGTTACTTGCATGTCAGAATTGAACTATTAATATGAAGACTTTGTAGGATTTTCTTTTTTTGTTTTTGAAGAGCATGACTGTTAAACATGAACGCCGTTATGAATGTTTGAATGTTAGGGCAATCTGGCACTTCCCCTTTTCCCCAATGTTAGACCACCAGCTCCACGCCAAATAAATATGATCCAGAAAATGTCTGTTTCTCCAGGTATCTGGACAACAAGTCAGCAAAGTTTCCAATACCTAAACCTGTTAACCAGTATTCAACTGAATTAACAGTCTCCTATCAATATAGGAGTTGACTGAGAAAACCAGAGAGAAGCAGAAGATGAAGTAATGATGATAAAGAAAGAGCAAAGTTTATTGAATAATCTTAGTTGAGTATGATTCAATGCTCAGACTTCGTCTGACTAGGATAAATCCAACAAGTGTTATTATACCACAATCAACAGCAATGGAAAATTACTGCTTCACAACATTGTCCAGAGACAATACAGGCCTTGAAATGGATACATTCTCTTTTCTCTTACTAATGGAAACAAGTTTCGCTTGAATCCACACAGTCATAAGAATATAACAATATGGAAAAAAGGAAATAATAATGAAGCAATAATTATATTAAAATAGTAATAATAAAATATAAAAAACATAATAAAATGACAAAATCAATAATAATAATCAAATCATAAACTACTAATCAATAAAATGATATAATGATAATTATTTAAATGACTAATGATCATATGATTAAATAAAATAATTAAATGAAGAATAAATTAATAAAAAAATGAAAATAAAACAACACAAATGAATAGTTGTTTTTTTGAAACAACACACACATAAGTTTGCTACAAGGATTCTCAGATCCTTAGTTAGATTCTTAACCTACAAAAAAAAGAGAATCAGGAAACCCCCTTTCACATGAACATGCAAACTGGAGGTTGAAGGGCTAAAGGTATTGGGATTGGGCCTATTTATGGTTGTTTTCTTTGGTAACACATTGGCAGAACTCTCTCTCCAGGATTGTTGCTTATTAACAACTGTGTTACCTCCAGAAGAAAGTCTGTTGATTTACAATTGAATTAATATGTTGAATGTATAACACCACACGGACTTTGCTGCAAATTTAAGTTCAGTTGTTAAAGAATAAAACCCTTTATAATTCCTACAGTGATGTAAAATATGTTTTTTTTTATTACAAATGCTTGGTGGCATATTTTGTTTTGATATAATTCGTCTAGTTTGGGCTGTTTTTTGGCCCGTTTTCACTGAGTGGTTTGGTACGGTTCGGTTTGGTACGCTTTTATGGCCGTTTCCACTGTCAAAAGGCGTACCGAACTACTTTTTCGGCATCCTTTCGAAAGGGTACCAAAAGGCAGAGCTAGACGCGCAGATGAACGCTATTGGTTTACAGAGATACGTTATTCGCTTACGCAGCAAGCCAGAATGAAAACAAAAAACCAGCCATGTTTGAAATACACAGCGAGAGATTACAGCGGAATTATAAATACATATAATAACGAGCCATGGTCGATCTGGGCTTAAACAAACCTTGTCGTCGTCTTGATGAACAGCCAGAAAAGCATGGAGTAGAGCAGAATCTACCCTGTGCCTCGTAGTTTTTACGAGGCAGTTTGAAGCACGAGCGGTTACGCTTTCTTCCTTGCGCTCGCCGCGCGTCTATATCTGAAATAACAAACTTCTTGAGCTCATGATAATAACCTGCGCTTGATTATTGACGTGCTTTTGAAACTCGATCCTGTCAGACACTGACAAACGCGAGAGTGAAGTGCGAAGAAACAAAGGAGAAGCCAGAAAAGGAGCACATTATTTTTCAGCAAACATGAACAAAATGCCATGTTTTACTATTATCTTCACCTTTTTATACTAATGTGAACTGGGAATGATGGAATTACTCTCTAACAGAGGCTACATGTGCTGCTGAAGATTACAGACACAGAGAAGAGATTTACACTGACTGTAGGCTATATTTTGTGTTGTTTTTGAACCTAAATACGGACGAAATGTCTGCCGTGTGTAGTTTTTCTGTAGTTGGTAACATATCGGAGACTGTAAGGGGCTGTATGTGTTAATATATGTTCATTTATTTAGTTATTGAATATAATTACAGACGTTACAGTAGGCTGTTTCGCACTGTCATTGATCTGCAGTTATAATCAACTCATGTTCATTGAAAAGTTAGTAATAAACATTTCTACACAAGTATTTATGTTTGTAAAGCATCTGTTTTGTGAGAAGTGCTTTTCATATGATAGGTGAGCGACCTGTAAAGCCTTATTGTAGACATTTACTCGAGCGAGAATGACGTCGACTGAAACTTTCTGTCATACACCATGCCCACCAAAAGGGTACCCTTGTTAGTGGAAACGCAAGCCTGAGCTGACCCGAACCATACCGTACCAGTCAGTGGAAACGAGCCATAAGACTGGTCATTGGGGCTAGTTTTGTTGCTAAAACCTGGAAACCCTAATTGACTGTCTTCTGAAAACAAGACTGTTCATAAATTTTTACCTCAGATCCTCATGATATACAGTTTTGTTTGTTACTAACATCAAAAGAAACATGACAAAGTACTGAGTTCGGACGTCGTGTTACTCAGTCACTAATTTAAAACATTGATATTCAGGAAGTTGAATGATTTTGTTCTTTTGAAAGTAAAATGTCAGCCAGAATTGTGTTATAAGTATCACATCATTTAAGTGGATATATGAATTGAAACCAATTGTTTAATTAGTTGTTAACTCTATTTTCTTGTGTTTCTGCAGGAACAGAATTTAGTGATACAGTATGTTATAACTGTCCTGCTGGGTCACATTCAAATGGAACATTCTGCAAATTGAATACAGTGTAAATGAATATTTAATAACATGATTTTTAAACATGTTCTAGCATTAGATTCTGTAGATAGTTTTTTTTTATAGACAAAAATTCAACTTGAAGTTTAATATCATATTTCTCCAACAGATGTGAATCTCTTGGCAAAAGAACCATTAAGATGGGAACTGAGACATCTGATGCTGAATGCAGCAGTGGAACACCTAATCTACTCATTGTGATTCTTTCTGTGTGCGTAGTCATGTTGTTTCTTATTGCTGTTAGTATATTTTTGATTGTAATGAAAAAAAAATATCTAGCAGTTTCACAGAGGGAGGTTACTCGTCACAGTTAGTTTTCCATACTGTTCATTCTAATCATATTTCATTCATTGTTCACTGTAAGTTCATTCATTTTCTTTCGGCTTAGTCCCTTTATTCATCAGGGGTCACCGCAGCGGAATGAACCGCCAGCTTATTCAGCATAGGTTTTACTCAGTGGATGCCCTTCCAACTGCATCCAAATACTTGGAAACATGCATACACACATTCACGGCCAATTTAGCTCATCCAATTCACATATAGTGCATGTCTTTGGACTGTGGGGAAACCAGAGCACTCAGAGGAAACACAGGGAGAACATGCAAACTCCACACAGAAATGCCCACTGACCCAGCCGGGACTCAAACCAGCGATATTGATGAACGTCTAGGCATTTAAACCTATTTTCATTCTAGGTTTCTTTGTAAAAGTGTATGCATGCATCCTATTTTCCTGTTTCCATTTTTGTTTTTTGGCCGCTGTTTCCTTCCTTTGTCTGTCCCCCTGCTATTCTGACTACAAAGCCAATTTTTAAGACTTTTAGAATTTTGTATAAATAAATACCTTGGCCCGTAAACCCATTTTCACCCTCAATTTTGGTGTACATTTTCTGTTTTTGTTTCCAAACCATTATTCATAGAAATCTGGTAGGCTTACTTATAATTGCTTTAGTACCTTTATTTGTGATAAATGAAATGTACTTTGTCAGGCTCACTTACCTAACAATTTCTCTGACAAGCTTCATATCTTCCTTAAAAATCTCAAAAGAGATCAAATTATTGTTAAAGGTCAACATAACCAATGCAACATAAGTTATTGTTGCTGGATGTAGAAATTTAAGTCTTAAGGGTACCAACTTATTTGGCTTATTTTAACTGAAAAGCCCATTTCGGCTGAGTTCACCCTATAACACAATAGTCTCTGAGTTAGTATATCTTTAACCTTGAACTTTCATTTGATCTTCACCAGCAGTGTACTAACATGTAGTCTACTTGCTATACACTTTTATACACATATACACTTATTTAACAACACACTTTACATGCCAATTTGCATATAACAGCTGCACATATAACGTTGTATACAGTAATAAACACGTACATACACTTGTCAATCTGTATATTTGCAATTACTACTTGTATTTTTTTAAAAATATTTATTATCTGTTTTTTGTCTTGTCTCTGTAATCCTGTTGCACTGTAGATGCTCTGTCACGAAAACAAATTCCTCGTATGTGTGAACATACCTGGCAATAAAGCTCTTTCTGATTCTGATTCTTCTAATTTGTACCCATACAGAAAAATTATACATGGTGATGCATCCAAATTAAATATGACATACAAGCTAATTTTACATTTAATTCCAGAATTTACTAATTTAAAAAGTCTTATGCAACATATATTTAAAATATTACAAATAAAATGGTCAGTCATGTATTATTCAACCTTTGGATTGACAAAAAAAATGTACGTTTTTGTGTGTAAACATATAAATGTAATATATTTTAACATGTACATATTTGTAATTCCAATGCCTGAAAAATCTATATACGAAAGTTACAATTTTTGCAATATTTCAAAATTTTTGCATTTATGACATTTTTTATAGGTGAAATTCAAATATTAACTCATAGGCCTACATGCAATTTGCATGTTACCATCAGATTTCAATGTGGGTATGTTATTATAAGATTGAGCAGACCCCTTACCCTATGACTTTGACATGTCACTTAACGTGCATGTGTCTGTTCCGAATTGTCGTAAATATAGCGTTGCTGCTTTCTTATGTCCCATACTGTATATGAGCTCTTTCCCCAGAGCTACTGGCAACCCTGCTTATGTGAACGTGAACAAGTAGATTTGAAAGTGGTGGGCCTGCTGTGATTTTGTAAATGAAAAATAGGTGAAATCAAACTACATCAGCTGGTAAGTAGTTGTTTTTTCATTTGTATGAGTCAGTCAAATAAGATCTGCCGTTCTTAGCTATGACAAATATAAAGCCAAAGTACACCCGTTGTTCTCTGTCGAAAATAAAGCTAAACAAATGACGAAACGTCACAGATTTTTTATATTTTCCACTATAAACACCATTAAAACATTACCAACCATCGGATTTTAACTATTAAATCCTGAACATTTTCGAACATAGTGTTTTGGTGATGATCACTACAGAATGATAATCATTAAATGATGTCTTAAAACTATAAACATGACCATTTATATCATTACAAATTTACCACTGGTTTCTATTGTTTTCAGCATGATTGTAAAGATAATTAACAAATAGGCTGTCCAGAACAAACCAATGTACAAGTTTTTTTATGCAAAATGTTTCATATTTCATTTACGATTGATCAGCCTGGGTTTTCTGTCATTTTATATATTATTCAAAATGTTTTTTTTTTTCAAATTCATTTCTGCAATAATGTCTTAATAAATTATGAAAAATGTGAATTTTGAGGACTGTAGTGGACATGTACTGATCTCTCGATATTTAGAAAAAAGTTATATTTATCCTACTAAAATTTCCTGTTGTATTCACAACTAAACAGACAAATAAGCTTACCAAAGTATACTTATCTCCTAAATATCTGCAAGTTGAAGAATCACCCAGTAAACATGACGGTATGTGATGAGCTGATCCATTTTTTTTTCCACAGGATGCATATTATGTAAGAATTTGTATAGAAATGTACAAGATTTAAGTCTTGGAGAATCTTGAGCTACCAGTCGCCTTATCTGAATGCTGTCTGCTATTATGCAAACATCAAACCATTTAACCAACATGACAGCATGTGAAACTTAAGGAAGCTGTCGGTATCAAGAAAGAAATATTTCCTCTTTGTGCATTACCAAACAGACAAACGGGTTCTGAGACCATGGTCAATGTATGGATAACTCTCGTTGTTTCTCTTAATTCTCAGCTTTGTTTTTGTCGATATGCTCATTCAGAATATGAGGAAGAAGAGCGATGCTGCCCCATGTGTGCTCCTGGTAAGACTGTACAAATGGTTAAAGCATTATATATAATTAATTAATGACATTTAATTTTAAACACCATTAGCTTTCTATCTTGTTTAAATGTATTATTTCAGTGAAGGTATTTTGTTTTGTCATGAAACTTTGTTTGGATAAAAAAACAACATTTTTAAATTATAAAAGCTCATTCAAATCAAAGAAAAATGTATGTGGTCATATTCAGGAACACATGTCCTCTGGCACTGCACAAAGGACAACTTGTGTTCCATGTCTTGAATCCACATTTATTGCTGAACTCAATGGACTCATATACTGTTTTCCTTGTACTGTATGTGATGCAAGTAAGTTGTTTCCGTCTATATCTGTTTATCTAATTTAATAATCTCATCAAATAAAAAAGGAATGATCATGTGATAAATGGTACATAGTTACTCCTTTGATTTGCATCTAGTACAACTGCAAGATTATCTATCTGAATGCATAGTGGTTTCTGCTGACATATTTTCATCATAGGCCGAGGTTTAAGAGTGAATAAAGCCTGCAGTCAGTCATCAGATATTGTTTGTGAGCCACTGGAGAGATTTTACTGAATTGTCAAGAACAAAAGCAGCAGTACTTCAGCTCTGAGACACTTTAAATGTGACCTGGACAATATATCAAACAAGTAGGTAAATCATAACAATCTATAGGGACAGAACATGAAGTACTGTTTACTGGTATCTGTTGTTAGTTGCAATAGAAGAAAGAGACTTGGCAAGATAACTGTTACTATCATCCATTTGTTGACAACAGCTCCACAAATAATGTATGTGCAGATTGTACAGGAGACACATATTCAAATAGATCTTTCTCATCCTGTTTGCCACACACAAAGTGAGTCTTCTGCTTTTTCTGTTTGCTCTTGGTCATTATTTTACAACAAGTTTTTTGATTCACAGATGTGAGGCCATGCGACTTACTGAAAAAAATCCAGGCACACATTCATCTGACACTGAATGCGGAAAACCATATATTTCTTTAACAATCATTGCTCCAAGTGTTATAGTTACTTTAGTAATAATCACATTTGTCAGTGTTTTCTCAGTTACATATTTTTGCAAGAGGAAACAAAAAAGATCAGGTAAGCCTTAGTCATTCCTTCATCATTCATTCATTTTCTGCCACTTTTCCGAGGCCGGGTCGCGGGGCAGCAGTCTTAGGAGAGAAACCCAGACTTCCCTCTCCTCAGACACTTCCTCCAGCTCCTCCGGGGGGATCCCGAGGCGTTCCCTGGCCAGCCGAGAGACATAGTCCATCCAGCGTGTCCTGGGTCTTCCTCGAGTGGTGAGGGTATAGACCTGGTCCAGTGTACCACGGCCTGGACGAAAACCGCATTGTTCCTCCTGGATCCCAGGTTAAACCACTGGCCGGATCCTCCTCTCCAGTACCCTGGCATAGACTTTCCCCAGGAGGCTGAGGAGTGTGATCTCTCTATAGTTGGAGCACACCCTCCGGTCCCCCTTCTAAAAAATGGGAACCACCACCCCAGTTGCCCAGTCCAGAGGTACTGTCTTCAACCTCCATGCGATGTTGTAAAGACGTGTCAGCCACGACAGCCCCACAACATGCAGAGACCTAAGATACATAGGGTGAATCTCATCCACCCCTGCTGCTTTGCCACTGCGGAGCTTGCAAACTACCTCAGTGACCTCAGCTTGGGGGATGGGTGAGTCCACCCCTGCATCCCCAGTCTCTGCTTCCTCAATGAAAGACATGTCGGTGGGGTTAAGGAGATCCTCAAAGTATTCCTTCCACCGCCCAACCACATCCCCAGTCGAGGTCAACAACTCCCCACATTTGCGGTAAACAGCGTCGATGTGGAGCTGCTTTCCCCTCCTGAGGCGCCGGACAGTTTGCCATGATCTCTTTGGGGCCGACCGATAGTCTTCCTCCATGGTCTCCCCGAACTCTTCCCAGGCCTGAGTTTTTGCTTCCGCAATCACCCGGGCTGCAGCACGCTTGGCCTGTCGATACCCATCAGCTGTCTCGGGAGTCCTGCAAGCCAACCAAGCCCTGTAGGACTCCTTCTTCAGCTTGACGGCATCCCTTACTTCCGGTGTCCATCACCAGGTTCATGGATTGCTGCCCCGACAGGTACCACAGACCTTACGGCCACAGCTCCTCACGGCCGCCTTATCAATGGAGTCGGCGAACATAGACCAATCAGTCTCCGTGTCTCCAGTCTCCCTCTGGGTCTGGTCAAAGCTCTTCCGGAGGTGAGAGTTGAAAATCCCTCTGACTTGAGGTTCAGCCAGACGTTCCCAGAGGACCCTCACAATACACTAGGGCCTACCAGGTCTGTCCAGCTTTCCCCCTGCCAGAGGATCCAACTCACTACCAGGTGGTGATCAGTGACAGCTCTTTACCCGAGTGTACAAGACATATGGTTAGAGATCAGATGATACAACCACAAAGTCGATCATTGACCTCTGCCCTAGGGTGTCCTGGTGCTTAGTGCACTGGTGGACACCCTTATGCTTGAACATGGTGTTCGTTATGGACAAACTGATTAGCACAGAAGTCCAATAACAAATCACCACTCGGGTTCAGATCAGGGAGGCCGTTCCTCCCATGCACGCCTCTCCAGGTATCACTGTCATTACCCACGTGTGCATTGAAGTCCCCCAGTAGAACAATGGAGTCCTCAGTCTGAGCACCTTCCAGCACCCCTCCCAAGGACTCTAAGAAGGCCGGGTTCTGTGCACTGGTGTTTGGCCCGTAGGCACATACCACAGTGAGAGACCTATCCCCGACCCGAAGGCGCAGGGAGGTGGCCCTCTCATTCACAGAGGAAAACTCCAACACATGGCGGCTACGTTGGGGAGCTATAAGCAAGCCCACACCAGCCCGCCGCCTCTCACCATGAGCATTTCCAGAGTAGAAGAAAGTCCAGCCCTTCTCAAAAAGTTGAGTTTCAGAGCCCCAGCTGTGCGTGGAGGTTAGCCCAACTATCTCTAGTCGGTACTTATTGACTTTAAAGAGACCAGATCTTTAGAAACTAGAGTTTAGTTATGTGACAACTGTTTTGTTTATATTATTAATTTTTGTACAATCTAAAAAGTAATTATTTTTTTATTATGCTTTCAGTAGGCAAAATAAAGTCCTAAAAATCTGGAAATGACTGCAGTATATTATACATTCAGAACTGGCCTGTCACCATCTGACAAGAAGTTGTCTAAACTCACTGCAATGGTTCAAGCAAAACTCTTGAAACCTCACCTGTACAGCAAGATAATTTTTTTTATTATTACTGTGTATGTATATATGTGTATGCATATACTGTAGAATTGAATTATGTAAAAACTGAGATTTAGTATTTTAATGTTAAACTTATGCAGAACTTATTTGTGAAAAAGAAAGTAATATGGAGCAACAATAGAGTGGAGGAACTATGACGTCAAATTGTATGCAAAAACCCGGAAGCGAGTTAGCATTTTAGCAGTTCCGGTTGTCTCGTCCCAAAGTCAATACGTTTTTTTCAATGGGATTTCAGTTAAATCGCTTAAATAAGGTTCGTGGCCAACACAACTTCAATATACTTTCACGTTTTATTCTACGACATAAAACACATCAGTTACATCACACTCTTGAGTTTTTAAATCGGTTACGCTTCTTTTAAAAGACAGTTGCTATCAAGTTGCTAAATGGGACTACAGGCGGTGTCGGAGACATTATACGTCATCGAGCTGAACTCGTCTGGAGCGCAGCTCGCTTGTGTTTCGGGCATTTGGATTTCTCTGTTATTTAAGTATTTTCATAAATAGTATATTATAGGTTGTAGTATTTTTCTAATTGGGAATTCATATTGTGTGTAGATAATGCCTTCACTTGTAAAGACTGTCAAGACAGATTAATTTGTTGATCATTTATTTTAATTAAAGATATGGGGATACAGCTTACCAGTGCAGCCTGTCTCTTTCCTGCTCTCAGTAATGCAAACGAGTGAATAAATGAGTAAAAATGCACACATATTAACTGTCATTTTAACGTGATCAAGTGATTTTTCGTCGGTTTTTTTCTTCATCTGAACCCATTTAACTCTGTCATAACTGCAATATTTACACTCCTCTCTAAAATGTATAGCAGATGTGACTGTATGGGCTACTTTTCGCTGTACTTCGTGACAAAAAAATTCTAAATGTTGTTCTGTGTCCATGAATAAGTGTATCGCTCGGGTGCACACAGCCTGCTTACCTTAACAGACGACAGAAATGAGCCGTGAGGAACAAGTCTTTTAAATGCCTGCAAGTTCCTCATGGCTCATTTCTGTCGTCTGTTAAGGTAAGCAGGCTGTGTGCACCCGAGCGATACACTTATTTAAACATGTCTTGTGATAATACTATGTGGGCACATTTATACATACAGTTTTAAAACTTTTACAACAACCGTAAAGCAAAACAGACGTATTTCCCAAAAGGCACGTAGGTCTATGTGTATTTGCGTATTTATTTGTTTATATATAGCAGAGATATTAACTCTGTCATGGACATTATTTCTAAAAAATAAGATTGAAAAGTTGTCCGTAGCAGGGTGGTGCTGACGTCACAGGCGAGCGCCCCGAAAGCACTGTTTTTCGTTTATAGCCTAATGTTAGCTTTTTAGTTCTTACGTTTGCATTTAAGATCCAAAAGTGCTAAAAGTTGTATTTTCGTGTGAGGATTATCCGGCTGGACAAAACGTGAAAGTGTAATGAACTGTGTTTGAACACAGAGCTTATTATTTGCAATCTTCGAAAAGCCTATGGGAAAATCCTATGGGGATTTTATTTTATTTATTTATTTATTTATTTATTTATTTATTTATTTATTATATTTTTTTTATTAACTTCAGTAACAAACATACAAAATCCAATTTTACACACAAAAAAAACACCATGATAGTAACAATGACAATAACATAGATCAGATCAGATAACATGAACACATAAAAAACAAAATAATAATAAAATGAGAGACAAAATAAAGAAAAAGTAAAAATAAATAAATACATTTAAACTGAGATACATACTTAACACAGATACAGCAAGAGGAAAGAGTAACTTATATATCTGTGATATTTCCAAAATATTTATCATAATAATCCAAGTATCTATCACTTTTCTTGTTATTAACCAGTCTAAGAGATTTAATAAAAACATCAATTTCAACTAAAAAATGTGAAAAAGAAGGTTGCGAATTCGAGAATTTTTGTTTGTGAATAAAATATTTTCAATACAAAATAAAAAAGTTAATAATGTAGTTCTCTGATATATCAGTTTTACCTTTATAGTAACAAATAATATCTTGTAGTCGAAATAGCCTGGAAGAAGCAATGTAATTACCTATATGGAGATATAAGCTATTCCAAAAGCTTTTTGTGTTTTCACATTGGAAAAATAAGTGAATCAGCGTTTCGTCTTCAAATCAACAAAATGCGCATGAACTGTCAACCTCCAAATACTTTGCCAAAGTACTATTCACTGGATATATTTTATGAAGAATTTAAAATGAACCTCTTTTGTTTTATTGGGAATGCAGTACTTATGAGGTAATAGCCAGGCTTTTTTTCCAGTCTATTATGCCAATGAAGGATGCCCAGTAGAATTAGCAATTGCCCTTAGCAATATTATACTTTTTATTTTGAAAATTTTGTCGAATATTTTTATTATTACATTTTTTTATCAAATAGACTAATTCCATTTAAGATTAGCTCTGGTTCTTTAATAACATTTTCATTAAAAATTGAGTGAGATCTTATAAGTTGAACTAGGCCTAAAGGAATTGCTTTTTGCACAGCATTAAATTCTTTAAAAGGTAATGGAAAATTATTATTAGACATAAATTGTTCATAAGACAAGTAGTTGCCAGACTTTCCTGTGGGGATTTTATTGAGGGTTTTATGCTAGCAACCGATTAGCCTACACGGTGACGTCATCACTTTCTGTACAGCCCTTATTTACAAGAACAAATAAAATTGTGTTTAATAAAATGTTCATGCCATATTTTTATGGAGTTTTAGTTTGTAGTTCATTGTTTTGCCTATTTCCATTGTCGAATATTAGTAGTTGTGGTGGCGTCATAACTTTAATTATTGTAAAGAGAAATAATAACCTTTATAATGTAGCAAGTTCTCACCAAGATATGGATCTGCACACTCAAATATATATCACAAAAACCTCTGCATGATAATTACTTATATTTGATATTTTTCCACCTGAAAACTATTTGTAGCTCAATAATAGAGGATGGCACTATAGCAGCACCGAGATCACGGAGTCTGATTTCAAGAAGACAAGAACAATTTTTTGCCTTCAATGCAGTGTACTGTAAGGGCAAAAGCATGTTAAATGCAAAAAAATAAACAGCTGCTCACTTAGTTGCCCAAAGTTTTCTAACGTAAACTTATTTATTTGCAAAGTAAAATATATATTTTTATATATAAAAACAGCTGCTGAATGAAATACTTATCTGAAGTCCTAATAATTATATGATAATAATAGGCTATGTGTGGTCTTTGAAAGCTTATAGTTTAAAACAGTTTCCTCGCCTACAAAATGGTTAATAAATGAAGCATTTACAAAGTGCAGTTTATGCATTTTTTCCAAACGTTTTTCCTGTTTTCAACAGCTCGTCATGTGACGGTACTTTCCTCAGATGCTGGAAGCAATCCAGTTCACTGAACAAAATCGAAATGTTTTATTTTAATGAAATCTCATTGACTTTTGTGAGCAGATATTTAAATGTAGCGTACTGTGTCATGAATATAATTAGACATAATACACACTGCTGTTATTAATTCGCTATTAAATTAATGGTAATATAGTAATCCGACGCTGTAAAACAAAGCAGCAGAAACCGAAAGAACCTGTTCATATAACTGAAGCGATCACAACATGTTGATGAAAAAATGAACAACTCTACTTGGTAAGTCGTTTTAGTGTTATATTGTGTTACTAAGAAAAACATGTGCCTCATGTTTAAAGCTTCATCACAAAAACAAAGGCTGTGCTCATTCTGTAGATTGGACAAATATAGAACATAGTTCTTGTGTTATTACAGTCTGTAGGTTATCATAGTTTCTATTTGAGTCATGCGTTTGATATAATGTGTTATTTTTTTGTTATTCTTTATATTACTTACCTATAAAAAAGAGAGAGTTAAGTTACATTTTAGGTCCCCCAAGTTATATTATAGTTTCGCCATAAAATGCTTACATCGAAATAGCTACTAAATTAATTGAAAATTCTTTAACTTCACCTTAATAAAAGAAACAGACTTCAATTATTCTCTGCTTTTATGTTAGAATTTTTTGTTTTATATTAGATTTTATTTCACCCTTGTCTTGCATTCAAACCATGAAAAAATAGTAATGCATTCTGAATAATTACAAATGTATTAATTCCATATATTGTATGAAAAAATAGTAATATATCTTAAAATTATAGCCATACTTTATAGTTATACATATTGTAAAAGACAGGAGCATACAACAGAGGAATGCAGCTTTTTTGTAATGGAGGATGGTCAAATCAGGCAGTGCGCAAACTAGTACAAACAGAAATATCAGGGGTAGCGTAATCCAAAAGACCAATCCACAAGACAGGCAAAGAGATCCAAGCAGTAAACAATCAGAAATAAAGAGACAGTTCAAAATCAAAACAAACAAACAAACAAACAAACAATAATGGAAAACGCCCAGATGTAACATTTAAAAGACTTCGCAAAGGTTGAGTGTGACTGAGGTGCATTTGGATGTAAATTGGCTGCAGGTGTCTGTATAATATCACAATCAAGTTCATGAGCATTGGTGTGTGGATCAGAGGATTGTGGGATGTGTAGGCGGGTGAGAGGTACTGATGATGTGTGGAGTGACTTGTGGAGGCCATGAGCACTTGTATAGGTAATGCTGATATTTGGAGAGGGGTCTGGATGCAGACCTGGCGCAGTGCAATCTGAGCTGCATCCAATGCTTTTTAAAGTGCTCACCTAACCCTACCCCTCACAGTGACGTCACTTACTCCATTGAGTGCATTGCATTCATCTTGCATCATAAAGGCTGCATTCAGATACTATTGGATATTTCAAGACTATCTTACTCCAACTCTGTAATTTTTTGATTCAGTGGCTAATTTATATGAATTTGTAGGATCTCATTCGTACAATTTAGTACGATTTGCTAATCTCCCAATGACAGTTGAGTTTAGGCGTGGGGTTTGGGGCCACGATTTTAACGAATTAGCCACTAAACTGACAAAACGTAAAACTGTTATGTTTCCTCTTGAGATCAGGCTGGATATCTATACAATAGTTTTACATCTTTAAAATATGTATGGACACAGCACATTGGTGGTTTTTAATGTTTCAGAGACCACATGGACATGTTTTTGATGTTGAAACAAAAATGAAACTCAGACAAAAAGATTTACTATACGCTGACCCCTTTTCTATTTTGTTTTTTTTTACAGAGAATGCATTGTTAAGAAGCTTATGGAAAAACACAAAATAGCTTACAAGCTTTGTGTCTTAAAGAATGTGGAACTACCAGTTTTCTACTATAACTCTTTCCTTTGGAATATTGCATCAGATCATACAAAATCAACATGTGAAGAATCAAAAGGCTCTGCTGAAATTTAACTCAATAGACTGACATCTAGACTGTGGCCATGTTCACTTTTACCATTTCTATTCTTATTTCGATTATTGTTCCTCTGAACTATGATCTTTGTTCTTGTCAATGTGCTAGGGCTGAATATGAGACAGATAACCAGTGCTGCCCCATGTGTGCTCCAGGTAGGACTGCAAATTGTAGCATATTTAATTCTTGATTTTTTTGCTTTTAGATGTTTTCTTTATCACAGTGGTTTTCAAACTTTTTCTGTCGAGGGCCACATTGTGTAGGGCGAATAATTTTTTAGTCCCAAAAACAAAAAAAATAAAATATTGTAAAACAATCTTCAAATGAGCTTTATGCACACAGACTTTTAATTTTCAGCCAGGCAGCCCAAGGGCTTCCTGTGAACTTTCTTTCCATTACAAAATTGTCACGTCTTCACTGCCTGTTAGATATACAATATGAAGTGGGTCTCAGATTGGACAAGAAGCACTGCATTAAATTCCATTTCCCCCCGCCATGTCTTTAAAATATGACAGGTTATTTTGCCCCAGTATTTTCAATAGCATTTCTGCGCTAGCCTGTTGCTACTGACGGTGCTAGTGGTTACAGTGGTCTTTCATCTCATTTTACACTTGAACAACTAAGTGAAAGCTTAAGTCTGTTTAACTGAATGTATTGTGATTACATTACAACCTCGATACTGTAAAAACAACCTTGTGAATTTGAAAACAGTCACATTAATCTTTCACCGGAAGTTTGTTTTCTTTAAAACTAGCTGTGCATAGAGCCCATTAACAACTTTACTTAAAACATTTTAAATTGTTCTATTTATGCTCTGGATGAATTGTTTTGAGCTAAGCGTCAATCGTTCAAGACTGTGGTCTGCCCTCATTGTATTCCATAAAGTCATATTTTGTTTATGAGTTATCACGTTTATTTTTTGACATGCTATTTTTGTATTTTCTGTACCTCAGCTTAGAGTCTAAATTTATCTAAAAGCGTATCAATTTTAAAGTGTTTTGTCATTCATCAGCCTGTTCATGGCTAACACTTAACCATTCTGTAAACAATGGAGGATGTTTTCAGTGTGTTGAATTTTTAAAAATATATTCCTATTTTTTTGTGCACATCATAATTACATAGGTTGAGGGAACTTGAGCCACATGTTCAGAGGCCACAAGTTATAATTTGCTCATTAAGACTTCATTTAGGATCACTTTAGCAGTTTTGTTGACTTTAAAATGCTGTTTAAAAATAACACAGAAGATGATCATTTACTTTTTTAAAAATTGTGGGTAAAAAAATGGATTAACACCTTGAAAAAAAAGTATTTTTAAACTTAAAAAATTAACCATTAAATATAGGCCACTATTTTAATATTTAATAACTACATTTTCATATTTAATAACTCATTAGTAGGGCCATACAAAATCTGTGGACATTTTTTCGCTATTTCTACGCAGAATTTTGTTAAAAATGCAGATTTATGCAGAATGATTTTGGGAGTACCGTAATTAAAACCTTAATATATTAAATAAGAAGTAATACCTTTTTAGCTTTTATTTAATGTTTACAATGCAAATCCAATTAGATCCACTTTATTTGGTAAACAAAGCAAGTCTCTCATATAATATATCTACTGAAAGACAAAAAATATTACTTTACAAACTGTATTGTAAATAAATCAAATGAACACTTTAATATTAGTCAATATTATTACTCGATTTAAAAGCTGAATAAATATAAATTTACACACATTTATACAAGTAAATAAACAGAATCAATGATGGGCTAAACATCTGCAGAAATCTGTGGATTCTATGTGGGCCTATTAGGCCTAAAGACTTGTTCAAAAGTCCCAGTGCATAAAGCTGTACAGCGCAACACTTCTCTTCTGGCATGCAAAAGTATCAACTGCATTTAAATTACACAAACATAAAGCTTGATATTTGCAGTACTTTTGAGTGCAAATTCTCATAGAAAAATGCATTAATCACAATTAAAAACAGCATGACACAGGCCACATAAATCCAAATGGGTCTGTTGAATAAACCTGTTCTAGAATGTTTTAGCGCTATCTGGTGGGTGGGCCCACAAGAACCACTGCCTTATCAGTATTGGCATTTACAATAATACATTTGAAAAAAATACATATTTTAATACACTCTTAACAAATAAAGGTGCCAGAAGGAACCAAAAAGTGGTTTTCACAGTAGTGCCACAGAAGAACCTGGTTCTCCAAAGAACCAGATGAAAACATGTTAGTGAAAAGTTCTACCAAAATATTTTTGCATAATGTAAGGAATCTTTAGAATCCAAGTTTTTTATGTTTTAAGAGTTTAGTAAAATTGTGTTATTCTGCCATAAAACATTTCAAATTGCTTATTGAAATTATGTGAAATTATAAAGAGTTTTCCTTCACTGCCTGTTCAGGAAACCGTGTTTATTGGGACTGCACAGATGACACCAGCACAACTTGTGTTCCATGTCTTGAATTAACTTTTACAGATGAACCTAATGGATTAAAGGAATGCTTCCCTTGCACTGTATGTGATACAAGTGAGTTATTCCCCTTTATATTTGCTCATCTGAAAATTGATGATGAAATTATTTGAATGCAAGTGACTGAAAAGAAACCATCGATATTAAGACTTGTATGGTTTAAAACATTATTTAGTCTTTTACTGAAGTGTGTTACAGAAAACCCATATAAATTACAACATATTAAATATCCACATTTATTTGAACTATGTGGCAATTATGTGTACTTAACGTTAAATATTTCATTCAGTGAGCTACTAGCGCTACTTGTTGCTATTATGTTGCTACAGCTCAGAAAATGAAATACTAATGCAATATAACATTGTTCAGCTTCATTAGTAGTTATCAGTCAAACAGCAGATACAAGAAATGACTCAGAATGTAATCATGCTGATACTTGTCAAAGTCTGTCTATGGTGCATCATCAGCTGTTACTGGAAAACACTGTACACTGACTGCAGTGAAACTAATGAATCATCAAGTGCCTTTGTGAATACACTTACTTTGTTCTTCAGTGAATGATGTCTTGACAAGCTTCAGCATGTTTATATCCTGCCAGAATAGCATTTCTTGTCTCTGTTGTGTTTCAGTGAAGATTTTAATCAAAATCCTCAATCGATATTTCAAGTCGATATTGGAAACTAAATCAGGGCCAAAGTGGAGGGAACAAGAAACAAGTTTTTTCTTCCACATGCATCTTCTCTTTGATTTCTCCTCTTCGTATTGCTGGGAAAGCAGTGGGGTCTTACCTCATCTTCCTTGCTGCCCTTTAACTAATAAATTATAATAATGAAAAGCCACAATGTGGCATAATATTAGAATTTAATTTTCTGCATTATGTTTTGGTAAAAAATAGCAGGAAGGAAGGCCAGCAGCTCCCCTTGTAAAATTCTTTAACATTACACATTATGCACCTATAATAATGGCAGTCCAATCATCCTATGTGGGCTATAGGTGGATTTTTTTAAATAACTTAAATCTTTTATGGGTTTTCTATTACATATTTCAGTAATAGACATCAGTTAAGTTATATTAGACCATAGTCTCAATACCCAGTGATCATTTTACAATCTGAAGTGTAGCAAGTTTGTTTACTGTTCAAGGGAAACTGTCCATGAAAATAATATAGTATATGTAGCAGAGGCCAGCTAGTGAAGTGCTGTGCAGGTAAACCTCACTCCTCTGGCCTCTAAATGTGCTCTAGCGACATAAGCTAGGGGCAATGGTCTTTAGCCTCCTTGGAAGAGCAACTGACTCCCATGCGGAAAGTCTGGTTGGGTGGTGTAGGACCGGCAGGGTTAAATATACATGCAAGTTACTGCAAAATTATCTGTTAAAAGACAACTCTGGACATTATTTTTCTACTGACATTAACAATTTTATTTTTAGACCGAGGTTTAAGAGTGAACAAGGCCTGCAGTCGATCATCAGATACTGTTTGTGAGCCACTGGAGAAGTTTTACTGCATTGACAAGATGAAAAGCAGTTGTACTTCAGCTCTGCAACACTCTGATTGTAAACCTGGACAATATATCAAACAAGCAGGTAAATGACAATAAAAAAACAAATATCATCAATATCAACTTAAAGCAGTGTAGAAGGATATCAGTACTACATTAGAAACAGGGAGTTTATATGACCTTTTAAATATTTTGATCCATTTTTTAACTGTGCAGGCACCGGTTCTACAGATACTGTATGTGCAGAGTGTACTGGAGACACATATTCAAATGGATCTTTCTCATCCTGTTTACCACACACAAAGTGAGTGCTCACTTTAATTTTTGGCATATGTCATACGTTTTCCCGCCAATCTGATCCAAGATATTATTTATAGATGTGAGGATACGGGACATGCTGAAACAAGTCCAGGAACACATTCATCTGACACTCAATGCGGAAATCCCTCTACTCCTCTACCAGTCATTATTCCAAGTGTTATAGCTATTTTAATACTAATTATTGCGGTATCAGGTGTTTTGGCATATAAACATTTTTGTACAAAGGAACAATACAAAAGAACAGGTTAGTTTCTTACAAATATTAGCTCTATAGTTGTTGTTGTTGTTTTCTATGGCAGCCCAAAATACATGTACAGTGGTGTGAAAAAGTGTTTGCCCTAAATAAATTAGACTAAATATTAGTCAAAGATAAACACATCATCCAGTTTTTAAAGTAGAACAAAATAAATGGGAAAACAAAATACACATCTACAAAGCAAGAGCTAACTTTTCTGGCAATATATTTTATTGTCCTTTTTTTCTTGTGAAAGCAATGAATTTTCATTGCATTCATCAATACTCCAGTCTTCAGTGTCACATGAAACAGAAGGCACAGAAAGCAGTGCTGATGTGCAGCTCATCAAAGTCTCTCTCCCCTTTGGCTGCTCTTATTAAGTGTTACAGCAGTGCAACTATCAGCTCTAGCATCCTCAGAAATGGGACAGTGACACTCTCACTCCTACTGCCTATTTATTGTATCCAGTCTTTCCAAAATGCAGGTTTTTGGGAAACCAGATTAAAGGAAACAGAACGGCTTATATTTATTATAATTTATGTTTAACAGTGGCACCTGCAGAAAGTTTTCTTAGGGGTGGCCAGATAAGGCCACACAAAATATTGGGGTGGCACACACAAAAAAATACAAATTCAGTGTAATGTTATATTTGTATACAGTTTTTGTTTCAATTAAATGGAATAATGTGGTTTTAATTAATTTAATGAATTACTCTTAAAATATTGCAATGTATTTCTTGAAATAATTCAGCAAGTACAAGTGCAAACCACATAAAAATCTGTTTTTGTTGAAGGTGTGCGCGTGCTGTCAATGACAATCGGGGAGGGGGAGGGGCAGTGAATCAGCTACATCGGTGGCACTAATACTAATATGTAAATAAATTAAAAGAAAAAGCCATTCTTTTAAATGTTAATATTATTTCACGTTATTGTTTTATTGTTTTATTATTTATAGTGTTATATGCATTTGTGAGCATGAGAGTTTTCTTTAAAAACAATTACAAAATGTTATTAATTATTCAATTTTTTGACCTTTAGTGTATGTTTATGACATTACTAATACTTATATGTTTTCTTCTCATGTTCATACAGGGAGACAGGTACAGACATTTGTTTTTATAGAGAAAGATGTAATACATTTTGTTTACTATGCTTTAAATAAAAATGTGTATATTTGTTTTTGTTTAAAGGAAACTACAATGAATTCAAATTAAATGGACTGTGTAAAGGGTAAGAAAAAAATAAATAATATATGAACATATAAGTTATTCAGTTGATATATATCCCAAACTTAATAACAGTATTAGGTTTTAATCATGTGGAATCTATTTTAATATGTTGTTCTTCTATGCTTTGACAGTGCTAGGCAGATGATTGCTCATGCTTGTTTAAGCTGTAACGTAACGTTTCTTTAACTTTTTCTCTTTGTATTCAGTTGATAGTGGAAGTAACTCTGACCTTCTGACTGGTGTCCAAACAAAAGTTTCGAGCAACCCTACACAGAGAGTGCAATAAATGGGGGGGGCAGATGAGAACCAGATGCTCACCCCACATTTACAAAGATGAAGGCATTACTTGTAACTCGTTCATCTACTCGATAGCCAAAGTCACAGCCAGAGCTGCCAGATCCTCCGTCACAGCCAGAGCCACCAGCTAAGTCCCACAAAAGGCCAAAGCCGCCACCAGAGTTTCACGAATGACTGCTACAGCCATGTGACTTCCCAGTGCTGTCTGAACTGTCAGTGCCTCCTGACCCTAAGCCCCCTGACCCACTGGCAGGGGCAAACTGGCCATAGGGAGCACCGAGACATTTCCCGGTGGCCTGACAGTCAATCTGGCCTGCCACCATAACTCTGGCCTGCCGCGCACCCCCGCCCCGCCCCACCACTCTTCACTTACCGATTACCATACCCCAACCACCACCCATCCACAACCCCTCATCGGTTGAACTTTGTACCGGTTGAAAATGCTTTCCCAGTCTGCCCCTGCCCACTTGGGTTATCTAAACTGCTAGTGCCTCCTGATCCAGAGGCTATTAACCTAAAGGGGCTACCTGAACCTCCAGTGCTTACTGATCCAGAGCCTACTGACCCACTGGGGTTGTCTGAACCATCAGTCTCTCTTGATTCTGAGCTTCCTGACCCAATGTGGTTGTCTGAACTGCTAGTGCTTCCTGAACTAGAACCTCCTGCCCACAAACCAGGTTAAACCAGGCCCTCTGCAGCTCCATCTCCAGATTCTCTGTGGCTCCATGCTCCATACCCTCCACAGCTCCATTCTCCAGGCATGGATAGGTATAATTTTCTACAAAACTTAAGCACTTTTTACTTTATCACATCTAAATATTTTTATATTGACTTCTTGAATGCATCCACTATATTAAAGAAATTACATGGAAGCCACAAAAATGACTTTTTGAAGCAACGACAAATGATTTTAGAACTTATTTACAGTGCATTTTGTTGACGTTTCAATATTCTACATCAGTTTATTCTGATTGTTTTTACAACTAGAATTAGGTTTTCGTATTTGCGCAATATATGCATTTTCTTGTTTTGCATTCAGAATTTGTATATAATGAAATTGGTCATTGTAGGTGTAGTTATCTGTAGACAGATGCAAGTGGAAAACCGTAGGTGTCACAGTGAGATATTTCATAATATAACATATGTTTTTTTGAAAGATAAAATATAAATGATTATATACATATTTTGTACTTCGTTGTTGATTTTGTATGTAGTTTTCTTCATGTAACACGTGGAGTGTTACAACGTTAGGATCTACGTGCAGGTTTATTGGGTAGTCAGGCAAGCAAGGGTCAACACAGGTGCAAACAGATGAATAAAGGCAAATCCAGAATCGTAGTCACTGTAACAGGCGAGAAGTCGGAAGGCAGTGAACAGGGACAAACAGTCAAACTTGGCAAGGGTCAAGAAACAAGAGAGAAACAAGACTAAGAAAAATGTGTTGAATTGTCACTTTACAGGTAAACAAGCCTCAGCCAGGAAGTGAGTGTGTGTGCTGCTAAAGTAGTGTGTGTAATAAGTCCAGAAGCAGTATCAGCTGTGGGAGTCTAATAAGTGGAGACTTGGAGCAGGTGTGTGTGTGTGGCATGACTAAATATGTAGTCCATAAGTTGTAGTCCATGTGAATGTGTGAGAGAGCCAGTGATCTAGGGAGTATGATCGCTGGTGATCGTGCCAGAGCCCCCCCCCCCACCCCCCCCCCCCCCCCCCCCACCCCTCCTAAGGAGTGGCTGTTCAATGTGGAACAGGTTTGTTAGGGACTTTCCAAAAAAATGAAATTGAAAGTATGTGAAAGGAGATTTGACAATAACTTCCTTATAAACTTGAACTCAGTAATCTGCAGCCAGTGAGATATAAACAACATGTTCATTTTTCAGTTTCTTTTTGTCTGGACCTGTTGTAATTTGTTAGTTTATTTTTATGCAGGTTTCCCAACTTTGTGGCACAGGGAACCTACTTTGCTAAACTTGAACTAATTTTCTTATGTGGTTAAAAAAAAAAAACTTCTATGGTGTAATTAAAATGTTAGGTTTAATTAGGTGAATTATGTGATTATATTATAGTCTGCTGTGGTCAATCTACAAAACAATCTACAAAACAATCTGCAATAATGGAAATTACTGCAGTTTCTATCTGCTCAGAAATATATACCTCCATACAATGAACGTGTGATACACTAAAGTCAACATGAAATGGAAGTTAATATTTTTTAAATATATTTTTATTTAGTAGATAAGAAATATAAAACAAAACTGTAAGGATCACATGTAAGTACAATTTAAAATATGGATAACAAAAATAACATCAAAATAAAATAAGCATAAGTAGAGAGTTATAATAGAAATGGAAACAAAATAATAGAAATGGAAGTTAAGATTTGTTCTTTTTCCCCTCTATTGTGACTATAGACTGTATTGTGATGCACTGTACATCCACTTGAAAGAGTCCTGAAATGAGAACAAAAAGTAGAACAGCACATGATTTCATCCTTTGGGAAGCCATTGGATCATTGGAAGACGGGCATTGCTAATAAAATAGAGAAAGATTAAAGAAAGAAGTCACACACTGATAGCCTCGGCCTAAAGGCATTTCATATGACCAGAATTAAAGAAAAGTCATTTTGAGGGCGAGGGAAGGTTAAGGTGTTGGATTGAAGATTCTGAGGTCAAACAAATTTTTACAAAATAATGCACAGTGCACAGATACATCATTTATAACAAGCACCGCTATACACAAAAAACTGTACATTTTTATTTCATTCCGACTTGAAGCATTATATAAAATATAGATTATAAAATTGATTATTTTTACAAAGCATTTATTTACAAAGCCCCAGATTGTTTTGCACCCTATTTATTTATTTTTAATTCTATTTTTTCACATTATTATCTATTAAGTATTTTGTCATCTATTTATTCATTAAGTATCCATCCAGTAAAGAGACATCTGTATCTGTACGTGTGTGTGTATATTGCTTACTGTCTACAGAATATATTATAGCTTTAGTGATGTGTACAAACGTAAATCACATTTAAAGGTGTTGGCATTTACAGTATATATAATAACAACTTTGTTATAATTTCATAAAAAATGATGAACCCATTTAAAATAAATGATATTTCCGTTAACTGTTTTTCTTCTGAAGCTGCGGTCACACTTGACACACTTTCTATATAAAAAATGGCTGTATGAAAAAGCTGACTGGGAATCTTTTAATAATCATTGTGAGAGAAATATAAATATGGTAAATGAGGAAACTGAAGAAGTCTTTTATGAATCAGTAACTAATTTGATAATTGGAGCAGCAATGCAATTTATTCCACAAAGGAAAGCAGGTGTTAAAATTAAGAATATACCTTGGTGGACAGAGGAATGCAACAAGGCAATCAAGGAAAGAAATAAATTATTTAAACAGCTAAGAAAGAATATGAATGTAAGCAATCTTATGGAAAATAAGAGAGAAAAAGCAAACACAAGAAGAATAATCAAAAACGCGAAAAAATAGGATGGAGGAATTTTTGTTCAACTATAGGAAAAGATACACCTATAGGACAAATATGGAATATGGTAAGGAATATGTGTGGAAAAGGCAAAAAATCATTGCAAATACCAGCTTTAATAATAATATATATAATATAATATAATATAATATAATATAATATAATATAATATAATATAATATAATATAATATAATATAATATAATACAATATAATATAATATAATATAATATATATAATAATATAATAATATATAATATAATATAATAATAATATAATGTTTAAACATTTATCAGATAAAGTAATAACAATATTACTCAAGTTATATAATAAAATATGGAAGGAGGGAATAATTCCAAAAGCATGGAAACAGGCAATAGTCATACCAATACTTAAACCTAATAAAGATCCACAGTTGCCAGGTAGTTATCGTCCAATAGCATTAACATCAAATTTGTGCAAATTAATGGAAAAAATGATAGTTAGAAGATTGTCTTATGAATTAGAAAAAAAAGGAAATATATAGTAAGTATCAATGTGGGTTTAGGAATGGAAGATCAACTATGGATGCTTTAATAAAAGTAAGTAATGATATAGAAAAAGCTATTAGTATGAAAGAGTATATGGCGGTGGTATATTTCGATATTGAAAAAGCATATGATACAGTATGGAGAGAAGGGCTGTTAATTAAAGCTGATAGATTAGGAATAAGAGGTAATATGTATAACTGGTTATTACAATTTTTATTTAAAAGAACATTTGTAGTACAGGTAGGATCAAAACAATCATCTGAGTATAATGCAGAAAATGGTATCCCATAGGGAAGTGTAATCAGCCCTGTATTATTTAATATTATGATTAACGATATATTTGACAATGTGGGATTTGGGATAGGATGTGCAATATATGCAGATGATGGTGCAATATGGAAGAGGGGACGTAATATTACGAAGGTTATTTCATGTATGCAGACAGCTATTAAAAAGGTAGAACAGTGGACTATGGATTGGAGTTTTAAAATGTCAACAAGTAAATCATGTTGGATGTTATTTACTCGTAAGAGGAAAATTCTGGAAAATCAAGAACTAACATTGTATAATAATGTATTAGATCGAGTGGGATCATTTAAATATCTAGGTATGTGGTTTGATAAAAGGTATAACTGGAAAAAAACATACAGATGAAATAGAAAATAAATGTAGGAAGGCTCTAAATGTGATGAGAGCAATAGCTGGCAAAGAATGGGGAGCAGAAAGAATGGGATTAATTACAATATATCAAGCCATAATTAGATCTGTATTGGATTATGGATGTATGATTTATGGAGCAGCTTCAACAACTTTATTAAGTAGATTAGATAAATTACAATATAGAGCTCTTATGATTTGTTTAGGTGCAGTAAGAACAACTTCAATTAATGCGTTATTGATGGAAGCAAATGAAATGCCATTAAATTTACGTAGAATAAAGTTGTCCATGGTATATTGGAAGTATATTAAAAGTTATGAGGGAGCTCATATTGCTAAGGAAACATTAGAAAATTGTTGGGAGTATGTAAATAAAGGACGAGGATTTGGATGGAATGTAAATCAATTGGCAGAAAAGTATCAAGTAGCAAATATAGAGTAGCAAATATATCCACCATGGATACTTCCTGAGGTTAAAGTTGATCTGGAAATAATAGAAAAGTTAAGGGATTGGGAAGAGATGGGTGGGATAATTCCAAAAATTAAAAATCATGTACAAGAAAGGTTTTATGAAAGTTTACAAATATATACTGATGGATCAAAAGACCCAGTCACAGGAGTTTCAGGCATAGGTGTATACATTCCAAAATTTAAGATAAGAATTTCAAAAAGATTATCAGATAAGTTATCAATTTACTCAATAGAAACAACTGCATTAATAATAGGATTAACATGGGTGGAAGAAATATGCCCTGAGAGGGTAGTTATTTGTTCGGATTCAGCATCAGCATTATCATCTTTAATTACTCACAGATCAACCAGAGAAGATTTAATTTATGAGGTATTCACAATTTTATATCGTATACAAAGGAAAGGAGGGACAGTAGGGTTTTGCTGGATACCTGCGCATAAAGGAATATATGGAAATGAAATGGCTGATAAACTGGCAAAGGAAGCATTGAAAAGTAATAAGTTAGATATCGGGGTTCTCTTAGGAAAAGGTGAAATTAAATCTATTATTAAAGAAAATATTAAGAAAGAATGGCAAGGAATCTGGGATAGAGACAAGAAGGGACGGCATCTATATAAAATAAAAAAATAGTAGAGACAAAAAGAAATGTATATGGTAGAAACAGAAAGGAAGAAGTTATATTAACAAGACCGAGACTTGGTCACACTGAACTAAATTCAACTATGTCAATACTGGGAGTTAAAGAAAATGATTTGTGTGATCATTGTGGAGCCAGAGAAACCGTAGAACATGTTATGTTTGATTGCAGGAAATATATACAAGAGAGGAGGGAATTAATAGAATATTTAAATAATAATGGACTTAAAGATAGAAACTTAGAATATATATTAGGGATAAATGTTAATAGGGATAGTTTAGGGTATAGGGTATTAATACAATATCTATATAACACAGGATTGAGCGAAAGAATATAAAAAAAAAAAAATATATATATATATATATATATATATATATATATATATATATATATATATATATATATATATATATATAATAATTTAAATTAAATGTATTAAAAGGACCCTGAGGGACTAAGTCTGGAAGCAGGAGGAGCTGAACACGCAGTGCCAGCTGACAGCTGAGTCCTGATGGAGAAAATAAGGTAAGCATAATAGTATATATATAGATATATATATTTATGTGAACTGTAGGTGGCTGCATGTGCATATGACACCAGCCCGCCAGTAAAACAAAAGAAGAAGAAGAAGAAGAAAAACAAGAGTGCGCTATCAACACACCCAACTAAACGGAGGAGCTGCTGTTTTCTCGAATACAAAATAAAGTAACGCTTATATTTATGAGCTTATTATAATTTTATGGTGTGAAAATCTCCAGTTACTTAAAGGTAAGGAAGCTGATACGTATCATGAATATTTTATGGTAGAAAGAGAGATGTATTATCAATAAATGTATCTACTTTATCACAATAGTGCTGAAATCCTCTTTAGTTATACAGTTTTGCTATGTTTGTTTCCATGCACCTTGAGTGTTAGAGTTGCTCCAGATCTTGGCCCCGTTTCAGAAAGGAGATCAAGTGAAAACTCAAGAGTATCCCTGAAATGAGAGCACCTCTGGGTTTTCCGTACAAACTCGAGAAAGCAGCGTATAAAGCAAGCGGCAACCTCCCTCTCTCCCTCGGGAAGCCAATACGGAAGTAACTGAAACTGCAATTCATCAAAATTCTGCTAGTCCTGGCTCCATAATAGAGCAAGTTGCAGTTGAGCCCACTGTTAGAATGGCCAACTTTACAGCAGAAAAAAAGGTGTTTACAGCCTGGTACAAAGAACGATTTTGGTTCATATAGCTATTATTACTCTCCATGACAACTGTGAGGGGGTGATTTTTTTTTTTATAACTCATCCATTTCCTTTATATTAGGTTATATTAAGTTTGCATAATTAAGGGCGTGGCCACTTGAGTGACAGCTAGGTCTCGCTGGTCGCCGTCACTTCACCTCAGCTGAATCCGGCAGATTAGCCACTGATCTCGGCATATTCATCGTATTTTTGTGTTGTTTTATGTGGCTTTACACAGTCAGCTGCCTTTGGACTTATTTCTTACAATTATCAGATGATATGGGATGCTGTGTGCACTTAATTGTGCTCACAAATCATTCATGTGGCCTTGTTTCCCATGTGAGTAAAGTTATATACTTGTATACCATCTCTATAAATGTATTTGTATTATTTAAGATCATTTATCATTAATATTTTTCTTTAGACCTGTAAAGCACTCCAGAATGTGACAGATTGATTAGCTGTAGGCTATAAAACAGTCATCTGAAGCGTTATCATACAGTGTTATGCCTGGAGTTCATCAGTAGTCTTGCATTTACTAACACAGACTATATCTGAAGTGTTTGGAAGTATTTCGCGTTTTCCTCCTGTAGAAAAACGTCATAAGAACAATGTTTAGTGGCTCAATGTATTACAGCAGTGTTTTTAAAAGTCTAAACACTTTATTGATATAGTGTACAGCCAAGCACATGTGGTCAGAACACAAACGAGTCGCAGGTAATAAAGTATCAAGCTTTTCTCCCAAAGTAAAGTCTGTCTGCCAGGTCTAAGCAAAGTGCCAGCAGGTGTCTGTAGCTCTGCTCACTCTCCGCCTCTTTGCCTTTGTTTGGTATCCCGCCGTGGGTGCGATGAAGCGCGAACAAAATGGCGACGGTTTGCCGCGCCTACTTGTAGCTTCTTTTGCAGTGTTCAGAAACCTATGGGTGACGTCACGGATGCTACGTCCATATATTTTACAGTCTATGGTATAAAGCTATGTTCACACTGGGCTTTGTGTGTGCGAAATTCTGTCGTGCGGCGCTGCGAAAAGGGGCGGGATTAAACAAAATGATTAGACATTAAAAAAAGAGAGCGATTGTTCTATGTTTCAAATTTCTGTCAAGAGAGGTCGTGTTTTGATCCTCGATTGGTCTCATGCAGTTTAGTGATGCGATTTCGCAGGTTATGGTTCACCAAGCTTGAACTTTGCACTGCAGAGCCATTTGGGCAGAGCTGAGCTGTAGTTAGAAACAGTTCCTGGCTGTGTTATATTTCCACTTATCGCCCCTATGCCCAACAAACACATACGTTGTAGCGCTGTCTGCACAACGTTGTATTTTTTCAAAGGCAAGGTCGCCGCTTACGTGCTAGCTACACTGTTACAACGTAGAAATGTAAGACGTGAGAAGGCTGTAGCAATGTTGTCATGAGACATTCAGCAACCGCGAGACGACGTTCTTACTACATGTATTAATGTTTTTTGTGGCAGTTCATCAATACTGCCTACAATACAGGATAAGCAGTAATTCTGTTCCAGTATTGCTTAATATTAAATATTGTTCATTTATTTTTATTTTTTAATTTAACAACTGCATGTGTAAACTGTGAAGTAAAAAAATGCCACAAATTTATATAATCAAACTTTTTATTATATATTTCACAACATTTAATACATACAGTACACATATAATTATAAGCAAACAGTATAAAATAAAGTTTAGATTTTATATATATATATATATATATATATATATATATATATATATATATATATATATATATATATATACATAAACTAAAGGGTAAACAAACAAGAAAAGTAAACAATAAATCATTAAAATGTAAATAAAAATAAATAAATAAATAAATATATAAATTAAAAGGCAGACACTCTGGACTGGAGCAGAAGCTCTGGACTGGAGAATACAGCAGACCGGGGAGTGCAGCTGAAGACCAGGAGGGGTCCTGTAGTTGTGGCGTTACTCGCTGAATGGATTGTTAAACTTAGTGTCATTTCAGCTGTACAAAATAATAAAGTAATTTTTCATAAGCACGATCTATTTTCCACATTATGGAAATAATGTGTTTTAGGTAACATAACTGCATTTAATATAATAGTAAAGTATACTCCTTACCTCATCTAATTCTTCTTTCCATAGATCAGGAATTACAGCAACACTGTGATCTTTGGTGAATTCAACAACTAAAAAAATACTGAAAGAAAAGTTACATACGTAAAGTTAAGTAATTTAAAACAATAGTGAGTGGTTAAACAATAGAGTTTTATGCAACTTACACATAATTAAAATCCAGAAATTATCAATAGTAGATTACCTTGATGTGAAAATAGCCTGTTGAGCAAAGAAAAATAAAGTGGATTCAAACATCAAAAGACCAATCAAAATAGCAATTTAGCCCAGCAGATTTTTTTATTTATATCAATATTAACTAGGCATATTAACATCAATTTATATCCTTTAACTTAAAGGGATAGATCAACCAAACTGACAATTCTGTCATTTAGCCTCATCCTTTACTTGTTTCAAACGTATTTAGTTTTTTTTTCTGCTGAACAATAAAGAAGATATATTGAATAAAGCTGGAAAACTGTAACTATTGACTTCCATAGTGTTTTTTCTACTATGAAAGCAAATGCTTACAGATTTCAGATTATTTCTTTAAAAGACTGTCTTTAGTGTTCAACAGAATAAAGAAACTTAAAGGTTTGGAATCATTTATTATTTACAGGGCAAATAATTCGTGAGTACATTTTCATTTTTGAGCGAACTGTCCCTTTATCGGGACGCAAACTGCACAGAGGTGTTTTGTAGTTAAAGTCAGTTCGTGTGTTTTGTAAAAAGTGGGTCGGCTGGGATCATGTGATGAAGTATCCATAACTGACTAATCACGATCGATATGGAAAAAACTGAACTTCAAAAACATTATTGTCCATTCGAGTAAAGACAGGGGGTAGGAAAATTTATTAGGAAATGTTTTATCGGGAGATTTAACATAATGATTTTAATGTTGTCGCCATCCTTGAACAGAGTGCTGAAATGTTACTCGCTCGTAATAACTTCATTATGGCTTTTTTGTAATGTTGGAACAGATTGCTGTCGAAATCGTAGGTTTGTTTGAATATTCACAATTTATATATCTTATTTAGCAAGAAGAAATAAAGCGATACTTACGTCTCCTCGGTCGTTGATGAATAATACGACGGCTTGTTGTAATTTAAACTGATTCAGTTGTGACAAGTAAATGATGTACAGTGGTCGTTAATATAAAAACATTACAGTTTTTTCTGATTGCTTAAGCACAATTTTGAAATTAAGGCCCATTTTGTCAAAACAGTACACACAATTTACACATCCACACACACAGACAGCAGAACACATCAGTTCTTTTGCAAAATGATCACTTCATTCAAAACTTTACAACATTATAACAAAACACTATTTTGACACAGTACGGAACACACACGCTTCATTCAATATAAATCTGTTTGCTTCATTTACACACTGCGGTAATCAATCTTAAACACAATTTCTAACTGACTAATACTGATATAATCTGGGTTTCAGAGATATTGCTATAAAGTACATGAACATACTGTATTCACCAAACAGTGATAGACTGATAGCTAAATATTGCCTTATGCTAACAAACCATACAACAAATGTAAAGCATATTTATTTAGCTTTCTGGTGATGTATATATTTCAATATAAAAAAAAATCCCATCCTCTGTCTCCTGTTTACCAATCTTTCTCCCTTTCGTGCTTCCTCTTCCATACTGTGACATTGTCTTCCATATTTATTGAAGAGTAATATTTATAGCTATACTACTGTAAACATGTTTATTGAAGACTAATAGTTTATACCTATTGCTTTTTTATTGTGGTTAGTTGATTCGTGGGTCTACAGTTTTGCACCAGTGTGTGTGCACACCTCATGGCTGTGTTTAACCCATGGTTCATCTGTGTTCATTTAAAGGTCTTTGCTTTGAAATGGCAAGGAAATTCCATCATGAAAAATATCTGTCAAAAGCATCCAAGTGTGTTTACTGTTTTGCAATCACTGTGTGTAATGTTTTGCAAAAACTGTGAAGCTGACAACGTGCTTAGAGTTGTGCAGATCTAGCCTTGTGTTTTGCTCCTTGAGTGTTAGGTTTTGCTAATTGTGGGAAAAGTTCAATTTTAGTGTGTAAGCAATCATAAAAAACATTAAAATAGATAGGTGGAAACGTAAGGCTAAGGTGAGAAATACCGCTTCATCTTTAAAAAAGGGGAGGAGACAGACAGAAACTCAGAGTTTAGAGAATAACACCTGCTCCTGACCAGGTTAGGTTCACAGTAACTGACTCTGAGTTAAAGTTATCTCACTTTCAGAAACAGGCTTGACTTACCCTGCTTTCTCGAGTTTAACAAACCTGCCATTTTGAAATGGAAAACTCAGAGTTTCTCTCATTTCAGGGTTAAAGTACTCTGAGTTTTCACTTAATCTCCTTTCTGAAACGAACCCAACATGTTCATAATGAGCAATACAATCCTTAAAACAAAAACAAACAAACAAACAAACAATAAAACCTGTTCTTCCAAAATCACAAGATTGTGTGGTACTTTTGGATGTATTTTTTGTGTGACCTATTGTATGGCATTTTGCCTGTTTTCAAACATAATGCTGACCAGTGAGCATAAGATGCTTCGTTCTTGTAAAAACGAATTAAAATCTAATTTAGGTATTCTTAATTATTCTAGATACTGTAAGATTGTTGCTTTATTTCATAATGAGTCACTGAATTTAAAATTATTTCAGAATGTCTGAAATGTAATACTGTGGTAACCATAGTGAATATCAAAATGAATATTCCAAACCTATTTGTCTGTTTGTCATAGCAGCATAGGTGTTTTGAGTATTGAATGACATTAAATGGGACTTCTCTTTAGTCACCATGACCAATGGTTTCTATTTGCTTTTAAAGTAAAAGTGGAATATAATAAAAAAAAAAAACACATGAGCTTCACATGTCCAGTGAATTATGTTAAAAAATAGTTTGGTAACATTTGAATTTTGACAAAGATGCAGTTAAATGTATTGCTATATGTGGACACAAATAGTACATACATTTTTTGTCATTATATTATGTTAATTTTAATGTAATATATTACCATTTAAAGTAACATGATCTACAGTACGTATTCATAACAAACACCCTTTTAAATTGAAACCATGAAATACGACCTGCATTTTCACTTCCTTCCCTCCAGACCCTCTCATATTTTTTTTATCTCCCTTAAATCAGCAATTTATGGTTATTATGCTTATGTTAACATGAAATTCACTTGCTGTCATTTTGTCATTTCAGATCCTTCCAGAAAGAAGCTGCATGCACAGCTATTTCAAGAGGAAACCCACAAAGAGAAATTGAATCTACTGTAACTATAAGGGAATATGTAGCTGTCTGCAAAAACCACAGCGTTTATGAAGAAGAAAACCCTTATTTCTTTTTCTATAATTGGTGTAAGAAATCAAAAATTTCCCAATATGTCTAAAAATCAAGATCTCGGTCTAATGCGTTGTGTCCTGCTTTCCACTTTATTTGAACATGTTTAAGTTTGGATTTTTCTTATTTATTGCTACTCTGGTAACTTTGAACTTGGAGCTGTGTTTCAGTGCATGTGCACGTGCGGAATATGAGATAAATGGGGAATGCTGCCCCATGTGTGCGCCAGGTACAGTATAGATTGCAGAATATATGTTTCCGCCTGAGTCAATAACAAAGTTTAAAGAGTACTGTAATCTTCTCAATAAACTTTACAGTGTTTTTAAAAACTAGCTTTTTTTTGCTTTGTTGTATCCTGGACATCTTAATAAGAACTTAAGAATAGACAGTAGGGGTGTATCGGTACATGTATTGGTTCGGTTCACAGACACAGTCAGTCCACATGTCACTGGAGTTAGACAAAAATGACCACAGCAGAACAACTGAGGAGCCATTCACAAAGAATGTGTCTGCATCTGAAAACGTAAGCCACAGTGCTTGCGCCATTTTGGTGTTGTCAACTTCTACCGTAAACACTCGTCCCATCCCAGAGTTTTTCCCATTGGTATACTGCTCTGGAACTGATGGTATCTGAAATGAGCCCTGCTGGGTGTAGTTGCTAAAATTGTTATTTTCACGTTATCTAAAAAAATGCGGATCTTCCAAAGACGTGAGTGTATAAGTCAAGCACGTCCATCAAAAAATGGCCTTACAACAATAAGGTTGCTGATTCGATTCCCGGCTGGGTCAGTTGGCATTTCTGTGTGGAGTTTGCATGTTCTCCCTATGTTCGCGTGGGTCTCCTATAGGTGCTCCGGTTTTCCCCACAGTCTAAAGACGTGTATAGGTGAATTGAATAAACTACATTGGCTGTAGTGCATATGTGTATGGGTGTTTCCCAGTACTGGATTGCAGCTGGAAGGGCATGTGCTGCGTAAAACTTATGCTGGAATATTTGGTGGTTCATTCTGCTGTGGCGAACTCTGAAATAGAGACTAAGCTGAAGGAGAATAATTGAATGATACCATCTCGCCTTGTGCGCATGTAAGTCAGTCTGTGAGTAAGTGAACGCTTTTCTAACACATAATATTAAACAGTTGTTGTCTTCTGTACCTGCTGTTATGGATGTACACTGTGATCAATTTTTATTAAAAGAGATTTCAATTTTGAAACTTACTGAATGTTGAATTTAATACACATTTATTGTGTTTCTGTTGTTCGAAGAGGGCTGAACTTTAAAAACTTTAACACACAATTTTCTAATTATAGTTTTATTTTTCACCATTGTGTTTATTTTGTACTTTTGCAACATCTCAAGAAGCTCTTCAGTTCTGTATCTAATTGTGACCAGTGGCGTTGCGGACGCATTTTGCGTTACGCCACTGATTGTGACAAAACACTGGATTGTGACAGAGCAAGCACTGGAGATTTGTTGCTTATTTCTGTTGTACCATACCAATTGTAACTCCAAAATCAAGGTACAAATCAAACTGTGACCTCTGTGTTCCGTTACACCCCTAATAGACATTAATCACATAAAAAAACAAGCTCATATGCTTTTTTTGATTATATTTGTTATGAACTTGTGATGTATGACTAAAAGCTATTCTCATGTTTTACCCTTTTATGATGTGTCTTTTCAAAGATATTTATGTTTGCAGGAAACCATGTTTACTGGCATTGTACTATCGATACCAGCACCACTTGTGTTCCATGTCCGGCATTAACATACACTGACGAACCCAATGGTTTAGAAAGGTGCTTCGCCTGCACTGCTTGTGACGCAGGTGAGAATGTTCCTCAAAACAAACACTTGAAGTAAAGAATATCTAGTATGTCACTTTTATTTATATGATTTATTTAAGTCAAATACATATTTATATGATTTATTTTTCACAGCCAATGGTCTGAGAGTAAAGAAGACCTGCACACGATCTTCAGATACTGTCTGTGAGCCACTAGCAGGATCCTACTGTATACAGCGAAATAAAGATGGTTGTAGTTTTGCAGTAGAACACTCTAAATGTCAACCTGGACAATATATCAAACAAGCAGGTGTGTGATTACTATGATTACCTACAATAGTCAATCAGTTAAACATCAAATAGCTTAGTAAAAATGTCAAATAAAGTTAGACCAAACTTAATTATATGATACAGCTGTTGCAGTACGTATTAAAGATAATATAAGAGTAAATTCACATCAGAGGCTGTGCAGTACAACACAAGAGAAGACTCTGAACACTGCATGTATACCTAATTCACAGTATAGTGCAGTATATTTGCATTGGCAGAATTAGTATAAATATAGTAATATAACAGAATTTTGATGTCATGGTAAAATGTAGAAAAATGTAGTGACAGTTACATTGTAATGGACAGCACAGTCTGATGTACTGTATAGTAAAGTATGCTGTGCAAGTAATGCAAGTAGCGATGCTTTAGTATTGTACTTGCAATTGAGTTAAAACTTGTAGCAACAGAAAATTGGTGCGTTAAGATTGCATTTTGAATGCAGATATGAAGCATTGAATGTGTGTTGTGTTGCAATGTAAAATACCAGCTATGCTTTTAATGATGGACTCTCATTAGAAAGTCATTATTTTAATATCTTTACAGGAACACCTTTTACCAATACTGAATGTGGTAACTGCACAGAAGGCTCCTACTCTAATGGTTCTTTCACCACCTGTCGACCACATTCAAAGTTAGTGAGTAATTATATAAAAATAGTTCAGTGAATTACAGGTTAAATAAACTGTTCTAAAAAGTCTGGACATTCTTTAGCATTGTTCATATTTTACAGTTGTGAGAAAGAGGGACGTAAAGTAAAAACACCAGGAACAGCGTCATCTGATGTTGAATGTGAGGATTCAGCTTCAGTTGCTGCTATTGTTGTTGGAACTGTAATTGGTGCTGGTTTTTGTGTTCTGCTGACTGCTGGGATCACAACTTATTTCAAATTAAAACCTAAAAAACCACAGAACTCTAAAAGAGGTAATACTTTTAAAAATCGAATAATTTAAACATATTGTGCAGATGTAATATTTTTTTATGTTCTAGATAATAATCACCAAGTGTCAGTACAGGAGAGTCCTTTTGTGCAAAGCGAGACCGTGCCAGTACAGGAGAGTACCTTTGTGCAAAATAAATGTGACCTTGAGACAGTAAGTAAAAAAAACTGAGCTTTTCAATGGAACAGAAACAGAACAAAACAACAATCACATAATGTAGAATCGACTCAGACTGAGTTAGATTGAAGATTGCATTTTTAAGTTTGTTTGATCACGCCAACATACTGATATTTTATTAAACGTTTAAATTAGTCTTATTATAAAAAAGTCTTAATACTTAAAATTATAAGGTGATATAAACCATCACTTACTCTGTTCTGCATATTTGAAATTAATTTATTTAAAAAGTTATTAATATTAATTTAAAAAATAAGTAAATAGAATAGATAGCCAAGAGATTTAGGAAAACTTATTTTAAATGTTTTAATATATGTTTAATAAATATGTAATTTTATTTGAATCTTTTTTTTTCCCAGACATTACCAAATGCAGTGACTCCACTCATCACCTTATCATCTGAATCTCTAAATAACACAATAGAATCCACCTAGTAATATTCTGTTAAAAATATATGGATTAAAGTGTTTCCACTGAAGCGAAGCAGGGCTGAGCCCGGTCAGTACCTGGATAGGAGACCACATGGGAAAGCTAGGTTTCTGCTGGAAATGGCGTTAGTGAGACCTGCAGACGGCACTCAATCTGCGCTCTGAGTGGGTCCTAATGTCCTAGTATATTGATGGGAACTCTAGACTGCTCAGTGAGCGCCGTCTTTTGGATGAGACATTAAACCGAGGTCCTGACTCTCTGGTCGTTAAAAATCCCTGGATGTCCTTTGAAAAAAAGGGTTTTTTGGCCTCTTTTCATCATGGCTTCTTAACCATCCCCATATCATAATTGGCTTCAACACTCTGTCTCCTCTCCACCAATCAGCAGGGGTGTGGTGTATGGTCTGGCGCAATATGGCTGCCGTCGCATCATCCAGGTGGATGCTGCACTCTGGTAATGGATGAGGAGATTCCCCCCAACAGATTGTGTGTGTGTGTGTGTGTGTGTGTGTGTGTGTGTGTGTGTGTGTGTGTGTGTGTGTGCTTTGTGAACAAAATCTTCAAATAGCTAAGCTTCTGTCAACCTACACAAAAAGCAGCTGCAACAAATGTAGCCTTGTAATAACAAAATAATTCACACAATATCATGAAAAAAACAGTTGTTACTTAAAAACAAATGATTTACAAAATAACAGTAATACATTAATAATAACTAACTGTAATACATTAATATACCAATAGACTGCCTTAATACACTTGCAGTATGTGATCTAAGATGATGCTGTGCTGCTTAAGACCTTTGAAGATTCACTAAAATGGCTACTGTCAAGCTACACCGCTACTTGATTAAAAAAGTAGATAGCTGCTGGAAAAGCTACATTTGTTTCATAAGTACCTGAGCTTCTGTCAGCTGAAAATACACCTTTACTAATAGCTAATCCCCAACACTGTATACTTTATGCAATTAAATAAAATGCATTCCTTTGTAACTAGTTCTAAAGTGGTATTTTTGATTACCAGTGGAGGCTTTTGCCCAGATCTTGAAACTGACATCTTTAGATTATCACATGAAAGCACAGTCTTGTGTCTATTGCCACAGCCATGCTGATATTGAGCTGTATCACATGACCATAAATGTGATGTTCCTCATTTCACCAAAGTAAACTCAAAAGAGAAACTATAAACATGTTACTTATGACACTAGGGAGTTAGAACTCTACATATACGTTTTCATCTTATAATACTTTATTTTGTGTTTACAACATCATGATAAAGATTAAATACTGAAAACAAGGAGAGCACGTTCTAATGAATAAACTTTGTTAAAAAACTATATATATTTTTTGTTGTTTTTCCACTGAAGTGTCTTAACACAAGCAAATATCTGTATATATATATATATATATATATATATATATATATATATATATATATATATATAATTGACATAAGCTGTCACTGACCTTATCTGTTCATTCTAACAGGATTTATTATTATACTATTTAACTTATAGTGTATTTCTTTCTTAAGTAAAAGAAATATTTATAAGCCACTGTAGTTCTCTTTTAGACATGTTTTGAAACAACTGTAAATTCCAAATGAATTCACACAATTCTAAATAGTGAATGATTTTTCTCTGGGCATGGTCAGTTGTTTTGCATTGGCCTGTCTTTACTTACAGCAGTTATACAGGAATATTTGTATAAATTACAGTTGATTATCTTTAAACATGTTATCATGACTTTTTATAAAACACATTTGTTGTCATGTTTAAATATCTAACTTAATTAAAAACTTGTTTCTGCATGTTGCTCAAATAATTTTTACATTTTCATTGTATTTATGGTTTTGTTTTGTTAAAGGGCACCTATGGTAAAAAATCTACTTTTCAATCTGTTTAGACAGACATATGTGTATGTATGGTGTATAGACCGTCATATTGGGGTGATATAAGCAAACCCAGTGCTTTTTTTTCAATTTAACAACATAAAAAACGGTGGACCAATTGGAGCTGTTTTCAAATCGACCGCAACTTTACGTAGGAGTGCGGTCCCCCCGCCCACCAATATTGATTGACAGGCGCGTCATCATATCCTCAGTTTGTTGATTCACGTCCGCCATTTTCAGCGTGAGTTGAAGCGATATCACTAAAGGAACACCCTAGCTCTATTTTTAGATGCAAGGCTCATTTGGTCTCAACACAAAAGCAATATTCTCCACATTATCGCTCTAATCGGAATTATTGGTTGTATCTTTAGGTAGGTTTGCAAACATGTGTACTTCTCATTGAGTCTACCTTATACTTCAGCCGTTTGCATTTCTCGCAATCCCAGAAGCTCCCTGTGATCTTAACTAGCATGCGTTTTAGCATTCTAAACATAGGTTTCTATCAGGGTACACTCAAGTCGACGGCTGGGCGCCGCGGACCGCTGCAGAAATCTATGTTTAGAATTCAAAAATGCGTGGCGCGACGATTCGGGACACTTCATGTTTCTGCTGCGCCACAGAGAGTGTCTGGTGTGCAATGTCGTGGCTTCGAGTGGCGCATCCGGTGCCTCGGTCAAAATTAATTCAGTGTGCGTGGTTAATAGTTTCTGTGTACAAGCTCGGCACGTGAAACTAGCACACAGTTGGCTGTAAAACTGTACAAAGACACAAATGATTTTGTACTCTCTGCTTGGTCTGTGTCAGAGTCGTACATGTACGACTGAATGGTGATCCTTTCTCTCTCCTTCTCCGTCTGCCTGTCTGTTGCAAACGCAGAGCGGGTGAGCTCATGGCCCCGCCCCCTTGTTACGTTGGCGGGAAGCCGAAACTAATTTACATGTGAAGCAACACACCCCTAAATCAGCGAACTGTGGACACGCCCCCAACATGACACTTTTTAACACATTATAATAAAAAAATCTGAATTGTGTTTTAAACTGAACCTAAACTGGCACACTCAGAAGAACCATAATATTAATATTAAATCATAAAAAAGAGGTAAACTATGTGCCCTTTAAGCCTAAATAAAAAAAAAATCATAATGTCCTCTGAAGATTTGGATTGGTTTTGAAGATAATTTTTCAGTGGAGTTACAGAAATATCTCATGCATCACTATTATCATTTGTATTTTAAAGATATTTCTGTCTCAAAGACAAAAAACACCCTAGATTTTCAAGTTTGCCAACAGATGAGGGTTTTGGTAGAAGGAAAAATGTGTTTAAGTTGTTATTTTAATGTTTTGGATCACTGTTCAGAAATGATTGACAGGCGTGACAAAGTAATAAATAACATTTTATCACTTAACACATAATGTTTGTTTTAACCAGTGTTGTTACTGTACGTAAATATTAACAGCCTATACAAGCATTTAAATGGGGTTATTTACTTTTGGAGAAATACTTTAAGCAATTTTGCTAAATTAAAAGAGGAGCGAATGGACTGGGAAAAATCCTTCCCTTTTCTTAAAAGTACACTGTTATTTATTAATTTATTTAAACATTAATGTTTACATTGATTGGTTTATTTGAAATCTGTGAAGGCAAAATACATTACTTGTGTTGTAATTCCACTCAACAGGAAGTTCTAAATCAGAGAGGCGGGACCAACTGTGGGATATGTTTTGTTGTGCCGAAATCTGTGACCCGTCGAAAACTGTGACCAGAGGGCGCTGTTCAGTAAACATTTCACTCGGGAACGTGCTTGTCACTCATGCACGTGACCGTGAACGCGCAGACACTGAAATCAAGCGATCAGCGTCGAGCGGTGCTGTAAAAGGATGTTTTAAATCCCGGGATTCAGAAAACAGGTTCATGGAAGAACTTTAATGTAGTCCTGATATGTTGACCATCCAAATTCTTGTAAAGAAGAAATAAAATAAAAAAAATCTGTCGCTGTTATTGTCTCCTGATAGACTCGTAGTTTGCAGGTTTCTTAATGAAATAGTTTATGCATTCCAGATTCAAACTACTGACAGATGACACTGCAGATCGGCTTCACGGAATCTGAGGTAACATTCAACCATCTAAATATTCTACTGCATATATGCCAGATTACAATGTTTAAAGTTTAGAAAGTAATGCAATCTTCTTTCTATTTGTATAACATTTTTACTAGATATTAGACTAATATATATATATTGTATAAACTGTGTCTGGAATCTGAAATTCAGCTATTGAAATGCCATCCCTCTTTTATTTGTGTGATTATGTTTAATAAAATAACTCATGTCATATCTTATGCATCTAAAGCATATTGACCAGATATTTGTTTACAAATGCTGTAGTCACTGAATCTAAAATTAATAGCCATAGTCCCTTCTTATATTCATATGAATGATAATAATGTTTAATAAAATGACTCATGACGTTCCTCCATATGATCTGATTTTCTGAAATCTTAAAGGTCATTGACTCTGACAGATAAAATATATGACTACAGAATTCCTATTTCTCTTTTTGTCTGTTCTTAGCAATTAGACATTACAGAAATCTTGCACCCTACAATTTGCAGTAATGTTTACATGTCAGCAACTGACAATTAAATTAAATAACACTGATATTCCCTCTGGTGTTTTTTTTTTTTTTTTTTTTTTTGCTAAGTTTTTCTAGACATAAATGTCACAAGTTAGAAATTTGTTATCAAAAGGGTAAAGTTCGACTGTCTTTATAAACTTGAAAACCAAAAATATAAAGTTAATTTTAAAAAATCACATTGAAAAACTACACTTTGTGTACACTTTATAAGTGTTTGAAAATTGGAGTCAGGCATGAATCATCCTTTTACAAAAAAATAAAATAAATACAGTGGAGGAGAGTGGGGATTTTACTATGGATGTCAAGGTTTACAACATCCTTCAAAATATATATATTTTTGTGTTCAACAGAAGAAACTCATATTGGTTTGGAACAGATCAAGGATGAGTAAATGATGACAGAGTTTTCATTTTAAGGTGAACTATCTATTTTTACTCATTAGATTCAGTGACCTAAAGATCAGATCAACTGTATCTAAGAATAAGTGAGTCTGATCAATATTGCTTTATAAAAGAGGAAGATGATGAACTGACACATAACCTTTATCCCTTTATCAAATATTATAATCAGTCAGCATGTGGTGTAACCTAACATTTCAATAGTTATGAATTTTATGTGTCATTTTCATTGAACAGCAATCTATACAAATAAAGCATCTCAATAAATTAGAATGTCATCGAAAAGTTGATGAATTTTACTATTTCAATATAATTCATATATCAAATAAACACTTGAAATATATCAATCGGTGTGTAATAAATCTATATAATATACAAATCTATATAATAATAATTGTTAAATTGTAAAAGTAGACTTTTCTATGAAATAAACTATCCTACTTAATAATAATAATCGTCGTCATCATTGACATTATTAATATCATTATTAAAGTATGTTTTTTTCATTTCCTAATAAATAATAAATATTAAATTTAATTTCTTAATAGGTTTATGGAAGAACTTTAATGGAGTCGTGATATTTTGTTGTTGTTGTCTCCTGGTAGACTGGTAAAACTAAAGATTTAGTCGAAAACAAATCGTATAGTTTGTTCATTACAAATGCTAAATACCGAGTTCAAATTACATGTGATACAAGTAAGATTCATAGCCATAGAAGTGTGTTATCCCTGTATAAACTTAATTATAATGTTTAATAAATCGACTAATTTTGTGTCAGACCTATTCCTGTTTTAAAAACATTGATGACCAGATATCTTTATACACTTCACTGAAAATGACCTATAAAATTCATTGAAATGTTAGGTTACACCACATGCTGACTGATTATAATATTTGATAAAGGGATAAAGGTTATGTGTCAGTTCATCATCTTCCTCTTTTATAAAGCAATATTGATCAGACTCACTTATTCTTAGATACAGTTGATCTGATCTTTAGGTCACTGAATCTAATGAGTAAAAACAGATAGTTCACCTTAAAATGAAAACTCTGTCATTGTTCCAAACCAATGATTTTGACCCTGTTGTTTCTCTAAGACATCAAAAATGCATCCTTAAAAAGAAAAAGAAAAATGACTGCACTAAGATAAAGAGAAATAGGAATTCTGTAGGCATATATTTTATCTGTCAGAGTCGATGACCTTTCTAAAGATTTCAAAATCAGATCATATGGAGGAGCGTCATGAGTCATTTTATTAAACATTATTTTCAGTTAATTTCAGATTCAGTGACTACAGTATTTGTGGATAAATATCTGGTCAACATGCTTTAGATGCATAAGATATGACATGAGTTATTTTATTAAACATAATCAAACAAAGGGCATTTCAATAGCTGATTTTCAGATTCCAGACACAGTTTATTAAATATATATTAGTCTAATATCTGGTCAAAATGTTATACAAATAGAAAGAAGATTGCATTACTTTCTAAACTTTAAACATTGTAATCTGGCATATATGCAGTAGAATATTTAGATGGTTGAATGTTACCTCAGATTCCGTGAAGCCGATCTGCAGTGTCATCTGTCAGTAGTTTGAATCTGGAATGCATAAACTATTTCATTAAGAAACCTGCAAATTACGAGTCTATCAGGAGACAACAACAGCGACAGAATTTTTTATTTATTTCTTCTTTACAAGAATTTGGATGGTCAACATATCAGGACTACATTAAAGTTCCTCCATGAACCTGTTTTCTGAATCCCGGGATTTAAAACATCCTTATACAGCACCGCTCGACGCTGATCGCTTGATTTCAGTGTCTGCACGTTCACGGTCACCAAAACCCTCACAAAGACATATATTTCAGCGGTTATTGGCTAAATGTGTCTGGTAAAAAGAAACAAATGCATTAATTAAAATCAAAAATGTACTTTTTAAAATAAATATGAAAATTTAGAACATTAAATATTTATTGCAGTTTTGGAGTTTTGCAAAAGTCTGCCAAAATAATTCAACACTTATCGAATTCATGTTTTTTTCACTGATAATAATAATTTCTTTAGAGTTGACATGACATTTCTGCTAATTTACAAGGCAAAAACATAAAGTCTGCTAAAACACGTCAGTTTTTTTCTACTGCTATTGCTGAGAATTTGCTGCCATAGTTGACATGAAATATTCAATTAATTCTAATTCAGGATGAACTTGACTCAATTTCCATGCCAAAGTGATTGGCATGTACAGCTGAATATGGCAAGAAAATAAAGGCAAAGTCGGCAAGAATACATTACTGATAATTTTCTGCTTTTTCTACATGCACTAATAAAGTTTCTTCAGAGTTGACAAGACATTTTCAATAAATTCTAATTCAGGATGACCTTGACTCTTTCCATGGGAAATTTCATTGGCATTTACAGCTCAATTTGGCAGAAAAATAAAGATAAAGTTTGAAGAAGTACATTACATCGCTGATCCTTTCTTGCCTTTTCTAATACTGTAACTAAAATTCCTTCAGAGTTGACATGAAATATTCAATTAATTCTATTTCAGGATGACTTTGACTCGTTACATACCAACTTTCATATAGAATTACTGCTGAATTTGGCAGAAAAATAAAGATAAAGTATGGAGAAGTACATTACATCACTGATCCTTTCTTGCTTTTTCTACCGCTATAACTAAAATTTCTTCACATAGAGTTGACATAAAATACTGTATGTAATGAATTCTAATTCAGCATGACATTGACTTTTTGCATGCCAACTTTCATTGGCATTTACAGCTGAATTTGGCAAAGTAAAGTGTAAAGTCTGCAAAAGTGTATTTTATCACTGAACATCTCTTACATTTCTACCTGTTCTATTAACATTTTTTAGAGTTGACATGCAGTTTTCAATTAATTCTAATTCAGGATGACATTGACTCTTTCCATGGCATTTTTTTTGTTTAGATTTACATTTACAGCATTTACAGCTGAGTTTGGCAGAAGAATAAAGTATGCAAAAGAACATTATGCAGAGGGAAAAAAGATTTATCCAAAACCAATGTTAACCAACTTAAAATGCAAGTTCAGTCAATAGGCCAAAATCATTTACTATGATTTACAAGTGAAAATCTGTTATCTGAAGCTTGTGGAAATTCGCTTCGGAATGTTTTAATTTAAACAGTACACTGTAGACTGTAGCCAATATTCTTTTAGGCCTATATGCACAATTTCCAGTGTTTTGAGTATAATGTTAAAAGTAATTTTTAAAAAATAAAAGTAATCACTTTTGCAAAATTTAATTTCTGAAACCAAAGGTAACTTTTTAGACAATAAATAAATCATATGTCAATGTATAGCCATATGTCTTATTTGAATCTAGACTATATAAAAGTAATTGTTATTGTAAGTGGTTTTTATTTTGTTAACAATAAAGAAAAAATATGGAAGATTCTTAATAATATTATAAAAAAAAGTAAATATCATTCATTCATGTGTTTTACTTCGGCTTAGTCCCTGACTAATCAGGGGTCGCCACAGAAAGGAAATATCTTTCAATGTAAATTAGGTAGGCTAAGAAAAAAATAAACCAATGTAAGCAAATAAGCTATTAGTTTGTCCAACTCATGTACTGTAAGTCATATTGCATAAAATTAAATTTAAAAAATAAAATGATTGTAGACTAGGGCGTTAGGTGGCGCAGTGGGTGGCATGATTATCTCACAGTAAGAAGGTTGCTGGTTCAAGCCTCGGCTGGATCAGTTGGCATTTCTGTGTGGAGTTTGCATGTTCTCCCTGTGTTTTTGTGGGTTTCCTCTGGGTGCTCCAGTTTCCCCCACAAGTCCAAAGACATGCTATAGGGGAATTGGGTAAGCTAAATTGGCCGTAGTGTATGTGTGATTGGGTGTGTATGGGTATTTCCCAGTGATGGGTTGCAGCTGGAAGGGCATCCACTGCGTAAAACATGTGCTGGATAAGTTGGTGGTTCATTCCGCTGTGGCGACCCCGGATTAATAAAGGGACTAAGCCAAAAAGAAAATGAATGAAGAATATGAAATTAGGTGTGTTGTCATGTATTTTAAGATACTTTATATAAAATGTTTACCATAAAACCGTCTGAAACTTTAAATGGACAGAATCTTATTTTCAATAGAGTATTTATCAAAAACATCATGTTAATGCCAAAGCACGAAAAGCCATAAGAAAAAAAGTTATGTTATGATCAGTGATGCATGTTGGCAGTCAAGGTCATTCTGAAGAATAAATAGTTGAACAATTCTACTTTTGCATACTTTATCTTCATTTTTTTGCAAAATTGAGCTGTAATCCCAATGAACTTTGGCATAGATAGAGTCAAGGTCATCCTGAATTAGAAGTTATTGAAAACTGCATGTCAACTCTAACAGAATTTTAATAGTACAGGTAGAAAAAAGCAGAAGATGATCAGTGATGTAATGTATTCTTGCAGACTTTGCCTTCATTTTTCTGCCAAATTCAGCAGTAATTCTATATGAAAGTTGGTATGTAAAGAGTCAAAGTCATCCTGAATGAGAGTTTATTGAATATTTCATGTCAACTCTGAAGGAATTTTAGTTGTAACAGTAGAAAAAGCAAGAAAGGATCAGTGATGTAATGTACTTCTCCATACTTTATCTTTATTTTCTTGCCATATTCAGCTGTACATGCCAATCACTTTGGCATGGAAATTGAGTCAAGTTCATCCTGAAATAGAATTAATTGAATATTTCATGTCAACTATGGCAGCAAATTCTCAGCAATAGCAGTAGAAAAAAACTGACGTGTTTTAGCAGACTTTATGTTTTTGCCTTGTAAATTAGCAGAAATGTCATGTCAACTCTAAAGAAATTATTATTATCAGTGAAAAAAACATGAATTCGATCAGTGTTAAATTATTTTGGCAGACTTTTGCAAAACTCCAAAACTGCAATAAAATATTTAATGTTCTAAATTTTCATATTTATTTTAAAAAGTACATTTTTGATTTTAATTAATGCATTTGTTTCTTTTACCAGACACATTTAGCCAATAACCGCTGAAATATATGTCTTTGTGAGGGTTTTGGCTGCCCTAGCTTCTGTACCGTAATTCCACAAACAGAAGTGCGTTAAAACACATGAGGCGGCTAGCTTGACCGGTTGTTCTCATGTGGCGGCTCACTTGACTGCGGTGTTTTCGACGGCTCACAGATTTCGGCACAACACCGGGATGGTACACTCTGGAATACTTGGAAGTAAACACCTATGGTAGACAAGAGGCGATTGGATTTTTCAGATGACACCGAAGGTGCGTTTTTTTATTTTGAGAACGTCTAGTTTTCCATTGTTTCGTTGGTAAAGCTATTGATATACTTTATAACATACTTTCGATATGTGAAACAAATGAAGTCTATATGACGCAGTTTATGTGACAAGCTCATATAACATTGTATTTTTCCACTGTTTAAATGTGATTTCACTTAATACACTAATAATGCATCGTAGGTCCGTGTAACGCTTTGCAGTGCTTTGTTCAATTCACACCGTCAAAATTAAACAAATGAAAAAATGCATCTCAAATTTTCATTTTCCATTTTTTCTGAGTACTTCAACAACGTATAATTGTCACTCGGTTTAATTTTTGATTCTACAAGTTTGGTTTGTTGCAATTTAAATCTGATCTCAGAACAAACTTTAAATAATAGGCCCTTTTCACACTTCCTGGTTCCGGTAAGCGAAATAGCGGACCACAACATCCGGTTCCAATGGAACAGAGTAAGATAGAATGGCAGAGTCGTCTCGTCGTTGTTATTGCAGCGTTCCCGGCTGCTCCAGCTTAAAAAAAACGACATCCTCACCTCAGTTTCCACGAAAAGACACAGGACAGAGGAAACCATGGGTGAAATTAATTAGACGAAATGAATGTCCTTCATTTCAAGTGATATGCCAGAGTACGCTCATGTGCAGTATGCACTTCAAAGCGGAGATCATTGTTTTATCAAATATTGGTGGTCTTAGTTTTGTTTAGATGTGAAATTATATTATAGACAAAATTCCAGTTAAGTTATCTGCCTTCCACAAACAAGTGCTCCTATCAAGATCATTAATATATTAGCATAATTTTCCTCCACATTGGAATAATAGACAACTAATACAAATGCAATTTTTTTACAACAAAATTAATTTGGTTAGTCAGTTTTATAATAAAGATGGTATACTTTTCTTACAACGAATTCCTTTCTCATCACAGTATTATTGTAGTAGTTATTGGTTACATTTTTTCAGAGACCCATATGTTATTTAGTGGGATTAATCAAGACCATCGTCTTTTGATTTTAATAAATCTTATGTTGGCAAAACTTGTTTTACAGTAAATACCAAGAGTAATAATAGAGCTTTTCAAACTCTTTTCCAAAAAGAAATCACTACTGTTCCTTATATACAATTTTATTGGATGTCTTTATTAAAGGGTGACTTGATTTGCTGAAAAAAAAAGTGTGGCTGTTACCACAGAAATATCAGGTTAGAAACAAAATTAAAGAAATATCCTATAAACTTCTCCACAGATTTTATTAAGCAAAACATTATTTACAAAAATATAAAGTGGAATTGATGTAAATTGTATTTTTGTAATGAATACGAGGAGACGGTTTTACACTTTTGGTATTGTACATACTCAGTCAAAAGGAAGAGGTGCAAAAAACTATTAACAATTTTCAGTGTTCAAAACCTCTTTTATCATTGTGGGAAAATGTAATTTTTGGCTTTACTGTCTAATTTACTAATAAGCAACCAAATTTGAAGGTATTGATCACTGAACTATGCTTGTCTATTACCAGCATCAGAGACTCTTTGTACAAGGAAGCCTACCCACTTTAAAAATTGTGAACTCTATAATGTATTTATTTAATATGTGCATTTTGTATATTTGTATTTTATTTATAATTGACCCCTGGCATGTATATTTTTTGTGTTGTAAAATGTTATTTGCTGCTCTTTAAATAAATTATAAAAACATTCAAAGTAGATGAACAAAATGAACTGGAACATGGACTAACTTTAACCTGAAGATTCAGAAACACACTCTATACGCTAAAGGCGGACTGTTTTGAAGATATTTGCTTTAAAATTGAGAAATTAGTGGAAAACTGAAGTACTTCAATAGAATCTTATTCAAACACTGAACACAACAACAAATATCTTTATTTTTTTCGGCGAGTTGGAGCTAAATAATGTTTCCAGACTTGAGTAAACCTTACGAGCATTAAGCAACCTGTCATTACGGGGCTCCTCGTTCTTTCGCATTGACCGATAGCAACTCGCCTGTATCTGACCCTGAATACAAAGGAAGGAGGGGGTTAGCACAGCTTACGGACAACTACTAACATAAAACTAATCCTGCTGGATGTTTAGTAGTTATTTTTGCTAACGAATGGCTTGAGTTAGCAGATCTTATGCTGTTGGCTGCGCACCTTACTGTAACCTAACGTAGCAAACGCTTCATGTAAGACACATTTACTGCTCAAATTTCTTTTAAATGCTGATTATTTAGAGAATACATCAGTTCATTAACCAAGCGAACAACCTGTTCTTGTCCAAATTAAGGCAAAGTTGACAGTGAAAATGTCATCCGATGTCCTGAGGCTGTCATGTTTCTGCGACTGTCAGCGAAACCGGAATTAGCTAGGCATTGCTTCAGAGGGCGCTTCCGGTATTCAATTCCGCTGTGAAAAAGGTCTATGACACATTATTTAGATTTTCCATTTTACTTTTCTGCGCTCGCAGACGGGCCGTACCATTGCCGCCAGAGGGGTGTGGAGTTCTGGATTAGTGCGCAAACCCGCAGATACCGTAGTAAAACAGACATATTTGGTACATTGTTATCAGGGCTTGACATTACCCGCTAAATGCGAGTGAATTGCTGTTAGTGTGAACCATAGACTTTAAAATATATGGACGTAGCATCCGTGACGTCACCCATAGGATTCTGAACACTGCAAAAGAAGCTACAAGTAGGCGCGGCAAACCGTCGCCATTTTGTTCGCGCGTCATCGCACCCACGGCGGGATACCAAACAAGGGCAAAGAGGCGGAGAGTGAGCGGAGCTACAGACACCTGCTGGCACTTTGCTTAGACCTGGCAGACAGACTTTACTTTGGGAGAAACGCTTAATACTTTATTACCTGCGACTCGTTTGTGTTCTGACCACATGTGCTTAGCTGTACACTATATCAATAAAGTGTTTAGACTTTTAAAAACACTGCTGTAATACATTGAGGTACTAAGCATTGTTCTTATGAGGTTTTTCTACAAGAGGAGTTTTTCTACTTCCAAACACTTCAAATATAGTGTGTGTCAGTAAATGCAGGGCTATTGATGAACTCCAGGCATAACACTGTATGATAACGCTTCAGATGACTGTTCTAGAGCCTACAGTTAATCAATCTGTCACATTCTGGAGTGCTTTACGGGTCTAGAGAAAAATATTAAGGATAAATGATCTTAAATAATACAAATACATTTATAGAGATGGTATACAAGTATATAACTTTACTCACATGGGAAACAAGGCCACATGAATGGTTTGTGAGCACAATTAAGTGCACACAGCATCCCATATCATCTGATAATTGTAAGAAATAAGTCCAAAAGGCAGCTGACTGTGTAAAGCCACATAAAACAACACAAAATACGATGAATATGCCGAGATCAGTGGCTAATCTGCCGGATTCAGCTGAGGTGAAGTAACGGTGACCAGCGAGACCTAGCTGTCACTCAAGTGGCCACGCCCTTAATTATGCAAACTTATTATAACCTAATTCACCCCCCTCACAGTTGTCATGGAGAGTAATAATAGCTATTTGAACCAAAATCGTTCTTTGTACCAGGCTGTAAACACCTTTTTTTCTGCTGTAAAGTTGGCCATTCTAACAGTGGGCTAAATTGCAATTTGCTCTATTATGGAGCCAGGACTAGCAGAATTTTGATGAATTGCAGTTTCAGTTACTTCCGTATTGGCTTCCCGAGGGAGAGCGGGAGGTTGCCGCTTGGTGTGAACCCAGCATAAGACCAGCAGAGAAAGAATCAATCTGACAATGAAATATGATGACATTTCTAATCTGTCACTCATACACACATAACATGTAACAGGGAGTCCGGGGGGTCTTAGAAAAGTATTAAAAGTTGATCAATTTAAAGAAATTTAAGAGCCTTAAAAGTAATATAAATGCTATTTTGAAATGTATTATGTTTTGTATAATTTTCAATTATGTAATGTATAGTTGTATGGGAGTGCCTGAACTTAATCTGCAAATATTAAGATGTATTTTATGAAATAGATAAAATCCTGCTGCGTTTCACTGTTTTGTTTACTGCATTAACCAAGGCAACCACGTTATTTCGGCGGGAGACAGTCAATTAGCATTTTTATTCAGTATGAATAATGTTTCAGTTTAGGTGAAGGTGTGTTTTATATGAAATTGTTTCACAAAAACAGATTGTTTTTACATCATAATTCTTAGTTATTTTTATCAGCTGGTATACATAGTATAATTTCAGTGGTCAGAGTCAGAGGGGTTTTAAATGACCTAAATCAAGTAAAAGTAAAATGTTACCTAACAGCAAAATTGTGGCTAGTGAAAATGCAGAGTGGAACTTTGGAAAACTACTAGCTGCAGTGGCTGGTAAGCAAAAAAGTTAATGTTGAACCTGTTTATTAATAACAATTAATAACATTATTTTATACCTTTATTATATAGTGCACACTCAAGTTTGTCTTAAGTCATTCTCTTCTTGTGCTTGATCCATAATTCATTCATTCATTCATTTTCTTTTGGCTTAGTATATTAGGGGACACCACAGCAGAATGAACCGCCAACTATTCCAGCATGTTTTATGCAGCGGATGCCCTTCCAGCTGCAACCCAGTAATGGGAAACACCCATGCATGATCCATAATCCACTTTATTTTAAATGTAAATAGGTAGACATTTACACAGAGGCAGACACGAAAGGACTAAGCCGAAAAGAAAATGAATGAATGAATGATGACATTAAATAATAATATAATATATATACAGTTGAAGTCAGAATTATTAGCCCCTTCTACACAGGTTAAAGTGACATTTAAAAGCTTAATTAGGTTAACTAGGCAGGATAGGGTCATTAGGTAAGTTATTGTATAATGATGGTTTGTTCTGTAGACTATCGAAAAAATATTAAAGGGGCTAATAATTTTGACCTTAAAATGGGTTTTAAAAAATTTAAAACTGCTTTTATTCTAGCAGAAATAAAACAAATAAGACTTTCTCCAGAAGAAAAAATATTATCAGACATACTGTGAAAACTTTTGTTAAACATCATTTGGGAAATATTTGAATAAGAAAAAAAAATCA